>NC_084627.1:49536248-49591248 GCF_033978795.1 Nerophis ophidion | reverse complement strand
ATTGATTGGTGAGGGAGGATACATATTTATAAAAGTAATCATAAAGCTAGTGTCAACCTTTGATAAAGAAAGGCAATGCAAAACCTCTTCTGTGTATCAATGCACATTTTCTACAGCAACTCCAATGGGAATCTAGTGTTTTTGTTTTTTTTACTGCAAATGTGTGTTTGTACTGGTTATAAGTGCACTTGAACAGTTTACATAGTCTGACCTCCATCACTGTTGCTCCCACGAAGTTGATGTGGACCTAGACGAGTGTCAGGCATGTCTTCACCTTAATGTCCAACCAGTGTTTGATTTCCCTTTTGCCGGTAATACTTCCTCGTTTAAGAAATAAGCGTAGGAACTTTACCTCCTGGAGTAACAAAACTGTGTGAATGCGTACATGAACACGCTAACTGGACTAGATTGCACTAAAATGGAGAAAACAAGTCATAAAAAGATACATTCAGATCAGCAGGTTTTGACTTTCCCAAAATAACTTTAATACTCACAAAAAGTTAGGAATATTCGTCTTTCAGGATGAGACTATAAAGTGTTACAGGTCAATTTGACCTTCTCTAAACTTTAAACTTTAGACACAGTTTCTCAACACCTGGCCCTCCAAGAACCACCATAGTGACCAACATTAAAATACAGTAGCGCAGCAGGCCTAAATAGTAATTAAACACAGAGAGATTTTTTATTTAGCAAGTATAATGAATATATTAGACCTCTGCAACATTACACACAATTTGAATAGTAACACTGTGTTTGAATATTTAATTAAGTATTTCTTTGGGGTACCACTAGATGCACTGCAGTTTGAGTTTTGGATTAAACTGTTTTGAGCAAAAATAAATTACTGTATTTTTTAGACTATAAGGCGCACTTAAAATCCTTTCCTTTTTTCTCAAAATTCGACAGTGTGCCTAATGTACAGAATAATTTTGGTTGTGCTTACCGACCTCAAAGCTATTTTATTTGGTACATGGTGTAATGATAAGTGTGACCAGTAGATGGCAGTCACACATAAGATATACGTGTAGACGGCAATATGACTCAAATAAACAGCACCAACATTTTATATGTTCCAATTTGAACAGTAACACTGTGTTTGAATTTTTAATTCAGTGATTTTTTTGGGGTACCACTAGATGCACTGCAGTTTGAGAATTTCGGATTAAACTGTTTTGAGCAAAAATAAATTACCGTATTTTTCAGACTATAAGGCCCACTTAAAAATGTTTAATTTCCTCAAAACTGGACAGTGTGCCCTATGACCCGGTGCGCTTAATGTACAGAATAATTTTGGTTGTGCTTACCGACCTCAAAGCTATTTTATTTGGTACATGGTGTAATGATATATATGACTAGTAGATGGCAGTCACACATAATATATATGTGTAGACTGCAATATGACTCAAATAAACAGCACCAACATTTTATATGTTCCAATTTGAACAGTAACACTGTGTTTGAATTTTTAATTCAGTGATTTTTTTGGGGTACCACTAGATGCACTGCAGTTTGAGAATTTCAGATTAAATTGTTTTTAAGCAAAAATAAATTTCAGACTATAAGGCGCACTTAAAATCCTTTAATTTTTCTCAAAATTCGACAGTGTGCCTTATAACCCGGTGTGCCTAATGTACAGAATAATTTTGGTTGTGCTTACCGACCTCAAAGCTATTTTATTTGGTACATGTGTAATGATAAGTATGACCAGTAGATGGCAGTCACACATAAGATATAC
Source organism: Nerophis ophidion (assembly GCF_033978795.1). Lineage (NCBI taxonomy): Eukaryota > Metazoa > Chordata > Actinopteri > Syngnathiformes > Syngnathidae > Nerophis > Nerophis ophidion. Next base: position 49,589,513 of record NC_084627.1, on the reverse strand, counting down.
GTGTAGACGGCAATATGACTCAAATAAACAGCACCAACATTTTATATGTTCCAATTTTAACAGTAACACTGTGTTTGAATTTTTAATTCAGTGATTTTTTGGGGGTACCACTAGATGCACTGCAGTTTGAGAATGACTGACTTGAACTGATCAATGTTTTGGTGGTTTTTGCACAACTTGCTGTTCTCAATAATGGAGCTGAATGGCAAAAGGCAAAAAAAAACAAACCCAAAACATTTTCACTATCGGACAGTCAAAAATAGCAAGTTACTAAAGTGATTAATCGCAATAAGATTAATGACACACTTTATTTTGACTGTACATGCTATTTTGTCAGTGATCAGGTCAAGTTAGGAGACTCCGACTGGTGTGCTCTTTGGCAAATATTACTTAAAAATATACCGACGGGACTTTGGATTAAACTGTTTTGAGCAAAAATAAATTACCGTATTTTTCGGACTATAAGGCGCACTTTAAAATTTTTAATTTCCTCAAAACTGGACAGTGCGCCTTATAACTCGGTGCGCCACAGAATCATTTTGGTTGTGGTTACCGACCTCAAAGCTATTTTGTCTCGTACATGGTGAAATGATAAGTATGACTAGTAGATGGCAGTCACACATAAGAGATACGTGTGGACTGCAATATGACTCAAGTAAACACCAACATTTTATGTTACATTGCAAATATAAAACATTACACACAAATTCTATCAAAACGTTTCAATACGACTTTGGTAAGCTATGAAGCCGCACTTGATGTATTGTACTGTGCTTCATCATATCAGTATTATATTATGCTGTGTGTATAAGGTCAGAAATATAATCTAGCATTTTTTTTCGCAATATTATGCAAAATCAACTTTTCTTACTTTCTGGTATCTGCTTATCTGTATTTGGGAGCTGCATAAGTCCTGAAAATTTGCGCGAATCCGCCTTTGTAGTGTGAAGTTCTTACTTCTATCTGTCAGTAAACTGGCCATGAAAGCACTAAAACATAGCGGTGTAGTGAGTGGACATTAAATGTGATGAAGCAGGTCAATTATTAAATAATCAAATCTTAGACATGTTTAGAGAAGGTGAAAGAAGTTCACCTGAAAATGTTATCCTGCTTTTTAGGTTCATCCTGAAATTTCACTTAAGTATCCCTAACTTTTTGGGAGTATTAAATGAAATACAAGTTCAACGATGTAATAAATATAATCTGACAAGAAAAATGTAAAAATGTCATCGCTAAAAAAGTAAAATTGCACTAAATTAAACAATCCCGACACCCCTCACCTGGTATTTAAGGCTAAGAAGTCTGGCCACAGGAAGCTAAGTTCCTCCGTGACGATGACAGGATGAGCAGGTGAGATTTAGGATGTGTGGAGAGACAAGACTCGAGAGACACGTAACAGAATCATCCTCTGTTCTCTCACATGCAAAAATGTTGAAAACATTTGACACCTTCTGGGATTCTGGCAGTTAGATAAACACCTGGTCTGCTCACCTTGGGGCTTCTTCATTGTCTCAAACACCTGTACTGAGGGCGGCTCTCCAGGAGCCAAAAATGCTAACTTTGCCCTTTTCTTCCTGGCTTCCGGGGGGCTTTTTTGACATGTTTTGCATTTTGGCTCTTGCCTGGACTTGAGGAACTCACTCCCCGGGAGGGAATTTTGACAATTTTTCCACATTTTGGCCTGTTTTTGCCTTTTCTTCCCAGGTCACCTGTGAGTCATCCTGGGGGGAATTTTGACCCTTTTCACATTTTTGCTCTTCCTTGGAATTTCGACAATTTTCTGCATTTTTTCACATTTTGGCCTTTTTCTTCCCGAGTCACCTGTGAGTCGCCCCGGTGGGTATTTTTTGTGTGCCATTTTTCACATTTTTGCTCTTCCCGGGAATTTTGACAATTTTTTCACATTTTGGCCTTTTTTTCCCTCCCGAGTCACCTGTGATTTGTCCCGGTGGGTATTTTTTTTGACATTTTTCACATTTTAGCTCACCCTAGGACTTGTGGAACTCACTCCCCGGGAGGGAATTTTGACCCTTTTGGCATCCTCCCACATTTTGGCCTGTCTTTGCCTTTTACTTCCCGGGTCACCTGTTTGTCATCCTGGGGGGGAAATTTTGACCTTTTTCACATTTTTGCTCTTCCCAGGACTTGTGGAACTCACTCTTTGGGAGAGAATTTTGATCATGTTCAGCATTTTTTCACATAGTGGCCTTTTTCTTCCCGAGTCACCTGTGAGTCAACATGGTGGGTATTTTTTGACATTTTTCACATTTTAGCTCACCCCAGGACTCACTCCCCGGGAGGGAATTTTGAAAATTTTTGGCATTTTTTTCACATTTTGGCCTGTCTTGGCCTTTTTCTTCCCGGGTCACCTGTGAGTCATCCTGGTGGGTATTTTTGACATTTAAGCTCCCCCCAGGACTTGTGGATCTCACTCCCAGGGAGGGAATTTTGATAATTTTTCCACATTTGTCTGTTTTTTCCTTTTTCTTCCTGGGTCACCTGTGAGTCATCCTGGTGGGAATTTTTTTTTTGACATTTTTCACATTTTGGCTACACCCAGGACTTGTGGAAGTCACTCCCCAGGGAGAGAATTTTGACCATTTTCCTTTGTTTTCCACATTATGGCCTGCAAGAATGTTGACCTTTTGGCCTGTTTTAGGCCTTCCCTACCCTACACTGTGATTCATTCCGGGTGGGGTTTATATTTTACATTTTTCTAATTTTAGCTCTTCCCGGGACTTGTGGAACTCTTTTTTGTGCCTCTTTCTTCCCTTTGTTACCCCGCTTCTTTGCTGCTCTAATAAAACTGAAGAACCTTCAGGGGTTATGTTGCCCCCTTTTTCAAGCAGACAGAATACTGCAATAACATGGTCCTTTGTTATTCCGTTTTTCAGTCGTTAGGACTGTCCCCAGGTGGCGTCTATTCATTTTGTTCTCACCTGCTGTTTGGCAGACGTGCAATAATCAAGTATTCTCCCTTGATGTAAGAAAAGTCCAATGGGATGAAATCTGTGTGGTGATGTTAATTTGCTCAGTCCATCGCCACCTGATAAGAGGATATATTCACCATAAGACATGATCCCTTTTGGGGTTGGAATTGGAGTCACGGCTTCTTTCAGCCATAAGATGTCCATGTTTTGTCCAGAGGTGAGCACTGTTTCTTTATCTATTGTCCACTGTTGAAACTGAAGTTGGTGCTGCTGCAGCTTTCTTCATAAGTGGGTGGAGGCTCTGCAACAAAAAGAAATAAGAACACAAATAATGCAACATCAGAGAAGGAATACAATTGTAGTTGTATCTGTATTTATATGTAATTTAGTGTGGAGGGGGCGTGGCCTGCGAGCCTGCGGCAGAACAGGATGTGCCAGGACTGGCCTCAAAGTCGGCGACAGGTGCGTAGATGGCCCAGGTGGGCCTTGTTGTCTAATCACCTGTCGCTCTGTATAAACAGCAGCCGAGATGAGAGAGGTTGTTGGAGCTGGAGCAAGAGCACGAGCAAGAGCAATGGAAACAAAATCTTAAATACTTCTTCACTATACTGTACAAGTATTGTGCAGTGGTTTTCTGAACTTTTCCTGAGCCCATGTGGTGATATCCTTTACACACTGATAGGATAGGCCTTTATTGTCATTGCACAAGTACAGCGAAACTTTGTTTTCAGCTTCAATTTCAGTTGATGTCGGTTTTTGATGCAGTACATAACGCCTAAAGGGATTTAAGGTGACGGGCACTCAATGTTGGTTTTCAGCCTTGCTGCTTATGTGCAGTGATTTGTCCAGATTTTCTGAACCTTTCGATGATATTACGGACCCTAGATGGTGAAATCCCTAAATTCCTTGTAATAGCTCGTTGAGAAATGTTGTTCTTTAACTGTTGGACACTTTGCTCACGTATTTGTTCACAAAGTGGTGACCCTCCCTTCATCTTGTTTGTGAATGACCGAGCATTTCATGGAAGCTGTTTTTATACCCAATCATGGCACCCACCTGTTCCCAATTAGCCTGCACACCTGTGGGATGTTCCAAATAAGTCTTTGAAGAGCATTCCTTAACTTTCTCTTTTTTGCAGGCATCAAATTCCAAATGAACTAATGTTTGCAAAAATAAAGTGTTCCAGTTTGAACATTAAGAATATTGTCTTTGCAGGCTATTCAATTGAATATAGGTTGAAAAGTATTTACAAAACATTGTATTTTGTGTTTATTTACGATTTACATAATGTGCCAACGTCATTGGTTTAGGGTTTTGTACTTTTTTTCACAAAACTACTGTAGTTTTTAGTAGCACCTTCTTCTGTACTGTTTTCAAAATTAAAGTTGTGCTCTTATGGGAGGCCAAGCACCAAATAGATTCCAATGCATTTCAAAGGGAAAGGTTGATTTGAGATACAAGTGTTTTGAGTTAAGAGCTCCGTCATAAACTGACATACGACCGTATTTTCCGGATCATAGGGCGCACCGGATTATAAGGCGCACTGCCGATGACCGGTCAAGTTAGGTCTATTTTCATACATAAGGCACATTAAAGGGATCATATTATGATTTTTTTTCTAAATCCTTGTGGTCTACATAACATGTGATGGTGTTTCTTTGGTCAAAATGTTGCATAGATTATGTTTTACAGATCATCTTCAAGCCGCTATCTGACAGTCACTTCAGGATGCGACGTTTTGTGGGCGGTCTTATTTACGTGGCTCACCTTCGACAGCGTCATTTCTCTGTCATCTTTGTTGTAGCGGTGTAGCGTGCAAGGACGGGAGTGGAAGAAGTGCCAAAAGATGGAGCTAACTGTTTTAATGACATTTAGACTTTACTTCAATCAATAACAGAGCAGCATCTCCTTATAAGTGGATCACTAGTGCAATAACAAAGCCGGAAATGTGTCCCGTGAAAAACCGTCCGATTGGAACGCTCTAATAACTAAAGTTCCTTGGGTGAATAATGTACACTCACTACACCGGTATGTTTTAGCCCTTTCATGGCGAGTTTACTGACAGATATAAGTAAGAACTTTACACTACTTTATATTAGAAATGGCAACAGCGGAGGATGAATGTCCCATAACAAGAAGGTAGAGAAAAAGTTTATCGACTACGGTGTCGGCACGGACTACAAAGGTGGGGTACGCGCAAATTTTCAGGACTTATGCAGATCCCAAATACAGATCAGCAGGTACTAGAAGGTAAGAAAAGTTGCTTTTGCATAGTATGGCGAAACAAAACGCTACATATGTCTTACCTTATACACACACCATAATAATACTGGTATGTTGAAGCACAGTACAATCTATCAAGCGGTGCGGCTTAATAGCTTACTAAAGTCGTACTAAAACATTTTGATAGATTTTTGAGTGCAGTGTGTCATGTTCTATATTTTCAATGAAACATGTACATTTTTAATGTTGTTTACTTGAGTCATATTGCAGTCTACGTGTATCTCTTATGTTTGACTGCCATCTACTGGTCACACTTATTACACAATGTACCAAATAAAATAGCTTCAAGGTCGGTAAGCAAAACCAGGATTATTGCGTACATTAGGCAAACCGGGTTATAAAAGTGCACTGTCGAGTTTTCAGAAAATGAAAGGATTTTAAGTGCGCCTTATAGTCCGAAAAATACGGTACTGTATTGTTTTTTATTCTCCTATCATATTTGTCAGCATGCATCTGTGTGTGCACCGTATGCCTACCATGCGGGTAGTCACAGCTGCTGTACTCTGGTGGGAGGATGAGAGAACAGGAAGTGGGCACAGGTGTGGGATTTCCTTCGGTGAAAAAGGGAATGGTGGCCCCAGTAGAAACGCAGAACAAGGGAGAGGGAGCTCCCGGCTGCCTGTGGCCAGGAGGCAAGGCAGCACCGGGCGCGTGGCTGAAAGCGCTGGGAGACATGGATACAGGCTGACCAGAGGGATCCTGCTGAGAGTGACTCTTTGTGGGGATCTCCTCGCTGGCCGCACCACCTGCACAGGACTCTTCATTGTCCTCGGCTGGAGGGGCGCTGGGTGTCACTCCCGCCGCGTTGGGCGTCGCCGTCACGCTGCAGCGGTCCGGACTGGAAGGCACAGTCCTGGCTGGAGACAAGTTGACTGCAATGTTCCCAATGTAGATGGGCAGAGTGACGACTGCTTCTGGGGATTTTAGTGACACCTGCAAGACAAGCAATGGTATGGTTTTTCTTTTACACATACTACTCACTAACAGGAAGACAGCTGTAGCTCCGTTTTTGTGACTTATCCCTTTCAAAAATAACAAATAAAACCGAATCGTACGATAACTGATGCAATTCGTCCCATAAGAAATAACAAACCTATTTATTCATTCCATACACTTGAGAAAATAAACACATTTTACAGAAACTAATCATAACATTACTTGGAAAATAATAATAATAAAACAACATTTAACATCACTTTTACCTACAATGGAAGACTTTTGTTGGCAAAGACAGTGATGAGCAGGAGAAGGAATTTACCTCAAAAACCTCCTCCGTGGCTCTCAAGTGCAACAACAACGCCAGAAATGTGGCCCATGAAAAACCAACCGACCGGAACTCTCTAATAACTAAAGTTCCTCGGGTGAATAACGTAAACTCACTACACCGGTATGTTTTAGCGCTTTCATGGCGAGTTTACTGACAGATATAAGTAAGAACTTTACATTACTTTATATTAGAAATGGCAACATTGGAGGATGAATGTCCCAAAACAAGAAAATAGAGGAAAAGAAGAACCCTATCGAGTACATAGTCGTCACAGACAACAAAGGCGGATGCGTGCAATTTTTCAGGATTTATGCAGATCCCAAATACAGATCAGCAGGTACCAGACAGTAAGATAAGTTGCTTTTGCATAATATTAAGAAACAAAACGCCAGATAATGATAATTTTGGGGCGGCATGGCGTAGTGGGTAGAGCGGCCGTGCCAGAAACCTGAGGGTTGCAGGTTCGCTTCCCACCTATTGACATCCAAATCGCTGCCGTTGTGTCCTTGGGCAGGACACTTCACCCTTTGCCCCCGGTGCCGCTCACACTGGTGAATGAATGATGAATGAATGATAGGTGGTGGTCGGAGGCGCAAACTGGCAGCCACGCTTCTGTCAGTCTACCCCAGGACAGCTGTGGCTACAGATGTAGCTTACCACCACCAGGTGTGAATGAATGATGGGTTCCCACTTCTCTGTGAGCGCTTTGAGGATCTAACAATAGAAAAGCGCGATATAAATCTAATCCATTATTATTATTATTATTATTATTAATGTCTTACTTTACACACACACCATAATAATACTGGAATGTTTAATGTGTCGACAATCCATCAAATGGTGCGGCTTCATAGCTTACCAAAGTCGTACTAAAACATTTTGATAGATTTTTGAGCGCCGTGTGTAATGTTCTGTATTTTCAATGGAACATATAAAATGTTGGTGTTGCTTACTTGAATCATATTGCAGTCTACACATATCTCTTATGTGTGACTGCCATCATATTGTGGGCTACACGTATCTCTTATGTGTGACTGCCATCTACTGGTCACACTTATCATTTCACCATATACAAAATAAAATTGCTTCGAGGTTGGTAAGCACAACCAAAATTATTCCGTACATTAGGCGCACCGAAATATAAGGCGCACTCTCGAGTTTTGAAAAAATAAAAGGATTTTAAGTGTGCCGTATAGTGTGAAAAATACGTTGAATAGTATATTGTGTATATCACACAACCTTAGTCCCTTAAAATCGCTTTTTCCTTTACTTTTAGTTTCCCTAACCACGTGTAAACAAGTACTGTATCAATGTGGTTTTGTGTTTTATTTGTTCCAGTCTTTCCCTAAGTTTTCAAACCATATTTAGTAGGTGTTATGAATACCATTTTCTCCTTCTGTCATTGCATTGCCCCCCCACCTTTCTCTACTACATCCATACACTGTCCAGCAGCAAAACAAATTGAAAAAATATGTTATAATGACAGGAATAGTCCAGACTCACCTGTTGAACAGTAAATCAGTATAATTACAAGAAGGCGCACTAAGTCAGTGTGTACTGAACGTTACGACCTCCATTCCGTACCTGAATGAAATAATCTATATCTATGAGGCTGCAGCCGGCCAGAGCTGACTGAGGAAGAGGAGGCACGATGATCTGCTCTCTCCACTCAGCATGTTTTCCTGCTTTCACTCCTGCTCCCTCCACCTCTGCGATGGTTCGCAGGTCAAACACTGGCCGATTGGTCTTGTAGGTTACTTTCTGGTTAGAGGAAAAATTCAACAGACAATACACAAAGATGTCACATTTACTACCAACGCTGCGTAGGACTGACTAAGGATGTTCATAAACTTCATAGTCTACCGTATTTCCTTGAATTGCCGCCGGGTATATAGTATGAGCCTGACTAGAATTACTGCCGGGTCAAACTCGTTTTGCAAAATAATTAGCGCATCCTTAACATTACCGCCGACTCAGGATTAATGTCGGGTCAAACTCGTTTCGCTAAATATTATTTTTATTAGCGCATGTCTAGAATTTCCGCCGGCTCAAACTCGTTTCGCCAAACAATTAGCATATGCCTCGAATTTCCGCCGGGTCAAACCCGTCACGTCACCTGTCATCATTTTCAAAATGGAGGAGGCTGATTTCAATAATTTGAAATCGCATAAAGGGAAGAAGATTAGGAGCTATTCAGTAGGATTTAAGGTCCAAATTATTGAATATGCTAAAAAAACAGAAAGCTGCTATGTTTTATTAATATACCGTAGCTGCGTGTGTCAAATATGAGTCATTAAATGACTCCCGCCTCCTGGTGGTAGAATAATTGCCACCCCCAAAAGTTCCTGTAGTAAGTTCCCTACCAATACTTAGGAATGAAACGATAAATAACTCAGCGGCCTAGTAGTTAGTCCGCTCTGAGATGGGTAGGTTGTGAGTCCAAACCCCAGCCGAGTCGTACCAAAGACTATAAAATTGGGACCCATTACCTCCCTGCTTGGTACTCAGCATCAAGGGTTGGAATTGGGAGTTAAATCACCAGAAATGATTCCCGGGCGTGGCACCGCTGCTGCTCACTGCTCCCCTCACCTCTCAGGGGGTGGAAGAAGGGGATGGGTCAAATGCAGAGGACAAATTTCACCCCACCAAGTGTGTGTCTGACAATCATTGCAACTTTAACGTATTCGTGATAATTGTGGTAAAGCTCCCAAAGGTTAGTATTACCGTCCTAAACTAAAATGATCCAAAAAAGGTTATTGATAACTGCGCCTTGATAAACTCACAGACTGACCGGCGCCAGCTCGCTAGCTTAAATGCCAACATGACAACAAGAGACATCGGCGTCTTTCCCCAATTGTTCCTGTCCAGGTTCGAATGTTACCTGTATGAGACTTGCGAGAACACATCCCGTGTCTTTTCCAGACTTGTTGTGGATCTCTGTGGCTAACTTGATCACCTGACCAGGAATGTAGCCCCTGAGGTCAGTGCAAGTTTTAAGCATCAGGGTCCCAGACTTTACGAGCAGGTAGCTGAACTTCTTTGTTGTAACGGCGTAGCTCAGTTGCTGCAGAACAAAGAAGAACGTTAGATGTTTTAGGAAACCGACGCTCACGGCGGCTGAAACAGGAAGTCAAACAAGTGAGTAAAGACAAGTGAATATTAGGAAATGTATTAAGAGGTTGTTGTTTAGTAAGATCTGCCTTACATCAATGCCTGGCACCTCATTGAGGTTCAGCAGGTTGAGGAGGTAAAAGGGCTTCTGGGCTTTGTAGTCCTTTGCGAAACGAGGCGTATCAATGGCTGCTCTCACACGGTAAACAATCTTTCCAAAGGGTCCTTCAAAAGAAGTCGGTACAGCGGCTGGGAGAATACGAGGACAACTTAGAACTAATACAACATTCCAATAACCAGATAGACAGATTCTAAAGACAGATTGGTTGCAGAGTCTCTCTCATTGCTTTACTTCCTTCTCGCCTGTTCCTCATTGAGATGTCGGTCCAGGGACAAGTCTGATGCTGATGTCTCAGATCTAAACAGGAGAGGCAGACAGCTGCCCTCCTTGCTCAGGCAGCACGAAGCAAAGCAAGAAGGAGACTCATGCCGTCTGGAGACAGGCAACACTGGGCTGCTTCAAGTACCGTATTTTCCAGACCATAGGCCGCACCGGATTTTAAGCCGCACTGCCGATAAATGGTCCCTTTTTTATCTTTTTCCATATGTAAGGCGCTTAAAGGAGTCATATTTTTTTTCTTTCTAAATGTAAAACACTTCCTTGAGGTCTACATAACATGTAATGGTGGTTACTTGGTCAAAATGTTGCATAAATCATGTGTTACAGATCACCATCAAGCCGCTTTCGGACGCATTTGTTTTCAAAACGGTTCCAAAAAAGTGGAATTCTAAAAATTTACTGTGGGACCCCATTTTTATGACTTGATGGGATCCCAGGGACCCCATTAAGTCACAGATGGAGTATTGGTGGGTACAAAACAGCAGAAGGCGGCTGTGGCCTGCGCGTCGGTTCTAATAAAAATGATTCCGGTTGGCCATAGATAATTCATCCAGCCTGCGGGCCTTGACTTTGACACCTAGGACCTAGAACGAGACAATTTTTTACATGTTAGGATACAAAAAAAGAAAAACTAACATTTTGTCTTCTTGTCTGTCATAAAGTATGTGAAGTATAGGCTAAATTCCCCCAAAAAGTGCAGCTCTCAATTTTCAATTTCACAAATATTTTAATAAACTTGAGTTTAGGGATGGGCGATATGGCTTTTTTAAAATATCTCGATATAAAAAAATAAATAAATAAAAAACACACACAAAAAAAAAAAAAAAATATATATATATATATATATATATATATATATATATATATATATATATATATGTATATATATATATATATATATCGATATTTTTAGGCCATGTCACAATACACGATATATATCTCAATATTTTGCCTTAGCCTTGAATGAACACTTGATACATATAATGACAGCAGTATGATGATTCTATGTGTCTACATTCAAACATTCTTCTTCATACTGCATTAATATTTGCTCATTTAAAACGTTCATAAAGAGAGGGAAATCACAACTAAGTCAATTGACCAAAATTGTATTTATTAAACAGTTATCAAGCAGTGGCACAAACATTCATGTCATTTTTAAAACAGAAACTGCAAGATTGTCAGAGACATTTTAAAACAAGCTATGAGTGCACTTTTGTGCATGATGTCACTAAGATGACATATCAAAACAACACTAAATCAAAGTGAACTTTTTGTACAGAATAGTTTAAAACAAATAAAGTGCACTTTTGTACAAAATGTCCCACAAGATATTTCAATAACTGTCAAATAAAAATGAGCTGCACAATAGGAACTCAAATAGTGTATGTCCTTCGCTATGTGGTAGGTTCCTGCGGACATTATCTCCTTCTGTTGTTGACTATTTTTTTCATACCGTGTTGATCTGGAAATGTTTGCCTCGGCATTTTGATGGTGTGGGCGTGTGGCACCGAATGGAGATGTTGACATGCGGAGTAAGCACTCTTCATTCTCTACCTGGAGACTTTTCAAATGATGCTACATATTAGCACTGCTGCTACTTGTAGCAACGCTTTTGCCCTACACTTGACAAATTAAGGTTGTCTGTTCGACATATTCCCGCTTGAAGCCAAACCACCCCCAGACGATGAAACCCCGGCTGTTTTTCCGTCATTTTTTACCAGAGTTGCACCTTCTTTCTCTCATATTACTACTCGCACCACAGCTAATGTTACCCATGCTGCTACCTCTCTGCTCCACGAGGGCGTATACATGTGACGTATGTAAGAAGGTGCGCTTGTTTTACGTCTCTGTGAGAAGGAGAGACAAGAAAGAGTGATTAGAGCCTGTAGTGTAATGCCAGCAGATAAAAGCAACTGCGTGAGAACTAGGGGTGTAACGGTACGTGTATTTGTATTGAACCGTTTCGGTACGGGGTTTCGGTTCGGTTTGGAGGTGTACCGAACGAGTTCCACACGGACATATTAAGTAGCGTACCGCACGTTGTGTAAACAATGCACACCGAGGCACCATGAATTGATTAACGTGGACCCCGACTTAAACAAGTTGAAAAACTTATTGGGGTGTTACCATTTAGTGGTCAATTGCACAAAATATGTACTGAACTGTGCAATCTACTAATAAAAGTTTTAATCAATTAAAAAAAACAACAACACACCAGCATGCTAGCAGCGACTGGGCTACGATAGACTGACCACACCTCCTTTTTTCACCGGACATGTCCTCTTTTGGGGGGCTGTTTGGGTGGGGTTTCTTAAATGCCTCAAATGTCCGGCATTTCAAGTTAGGGTTGCGTGTATTTTCAATGTACGTTCAGGGTTAAGGGGTTAAAAACAAAACAAATTGTGCACCCAGCAACATTGGTGAGGGAGGGCCAGAGACAGAGAGAGCGAGAGAGTTCTGATAAACGTGCATGCGTCGCCAGGCTCTGATTTTTATCCAAAGATTCATCTGATTTTATTTTTTATTATCTATAGCAGGGTGTCAAAAGTGTGCCCCGGAAGCCATTTGCGGCCCACAGCTAATGTTTTAAAGGCCCACGGCACATTCTAAAAATACTATTAAAATAAACAAAAACATAAAAAAAAGTGAAATAAAAAAGCTTAAAGGCTAAATGTAATGTAGAAAAAGTTGCAACACTGACTAATAAAACAAAGCTGGGTTTTTTTCCTTTCAAACTGTCATTGCTCAAAACATAATATTGAATCAAAATCAATGTTATTATGAATTATTGACCTATCCAAGTTTCCGATTACTTCACATCAAAATATTTTTGGTGGAAGATTTAGCAAATTTGTTAAATAAATAATTTAAAAAATTTATATTTTGTTTTTTTCTTACTGTACCAAAAATGAAACGAACCGTGACCTCTGAACCGAGGTACGTACCGAACTGAAATTTTTGTGTACCGTTACACCCCTAGTGAGAACGTATACTCGAAATCACGATAGTCATTTTCTATATCGAGACAGACCCGCGATATATGGAGTATATCGATACATCGCCCAGCCCTACTTCAGTTCTAAACAAAAATATCAAACATGTCATTTTTTCTTTTAACTACTTTGACCCTTCTGAAGGCTGTTTGATCACATTATCGCACATATTTAAATGAGAAAAATAACTATGTGACAGAGCTTGAGAAGAAGTTGTCCAGCCTGTATGCTAATATTATGGTTCATGCTCTGTTTATGCAAGCCCTTTCTGTCAGAGAGCCTGAGGAGGGGTGAGGAAATGCAAGGGGGCATGGCGACCAATTAACCCAGACTGCACAACAGGAGCAGGACTAAAAATAACTGCATATCCTTCAGCCTACACTAAAATGTGTGTGAGATAGCCGACTTAACAGCAGGGTGCTGATGGTTATTAAGTGTTTTTCGCTGATCTTGAGGTTACTTGCACAGTCATGCACTAGCAGTTTAGAATCTGTGCTTCGAGGGTAATGAGGAAGATAAAAAACACACATTAACCACGCACAATAACTAAACCTATGAACTATGAATCACTATTTGCTTTCCCATGCTCGGTTTATCACCACTCTGTGGGTATCGGCTTTTTTGGCATCCAGCTTAACATAGTGTTATCAGTTAGCCACAATGCAAATAACAGAAGGTGTGCCGCACACTAAAAGCCATGAAGTTAATAAGCAAGACCGTGAAAAAGAAAGTCCGTACCTGGTATAAGAAACTGAAAAGGGAAATTGTGTTCACCAGCAGTCAGAGTTCCTGCAAAAAATAAAAAGTTTTACCCACAGTGCAAACAATTGAAATAATGAAAAAAGAACATTTGCAGGAGAGATAAGTGTTTGTTCCTTTATGATTATACTCACTACAAACATTAGATGTACAGGTGGCAACGTACCAGAGGGCCTTATTTTTTTCTAATTGGGATTGTATTTCACTGATGAATTAGAAAGTGTTGTTCGAAGTGAACATTAGGATTAAAGCAGGGGTCTCAAACACGCGGCCCGCGGGGACGTTATTTTATAGCCCGCACCTCAATATGAAAGCTTATTGCTGGTGCCGCCCGCAAGTTTTATATGAATGCCGTTTTAGAGCGCCATACTTGTATAACCTCAATTTTTTCCGGGAGACTCCCAACTTACTGTGCCCCTCCAGGGGTAATCATCCTCCTGACCATCACCCACACAACAATATTGAGGGGGCACCGTGGAGGCACTGCCTTTAGTGTTCTCTGCATTCTGCACTAACAGCATGCCAACCAACCCACATGTTGTATTTGGATTCTGTCGACGCAGAAACGACTGCAAGACATAGTTGATCAACACCCATACAGGTCACGCTGAGAGTGGCTGTATAAACAACTTTAACACTGTTACAAATATGCGCCACACTGTGAACCCACACCAAACAAGAATGACGAACACATTTTGAGAGAACATCTGCACCGTAACACGACAGCACAAATACCCAGAATCCCATGCAGCCCTAACTCTTCCGGGCTACAACATACACCCCCGCACCTCCCAACCACGCCCCCTATTGTAGCCCGGAAGAGTTAGGGCTGCATGAGATTCTGGGTATTTCTTCTGTTGTGTTTATGTTGTGTTACAGTGCGGACGTTCTCCCAAAATGTGTTCGGCATTCTTGTTTGGTGTGGGTTCACAGTGTGGCACATATTTGTAACAGTGTTAAAGTTGTTTATACGGCCACCCTCAGTGTGACCTGTATGGCTGTTGATCAAGAATGTCTTGCAGTCACTCCCGTGGGTCTGCAGAAGCCTCATACAATATGTGACTGGGCCGGTACACTGTATTTATGGTGGAAAAGAGGATGAGATGGCAGATTGTAGAGGACGCTTAAGACCGTGTCATCACGGCACGTCCGGGTGAAAACCGGGAGAATGAACGCCTTGGGATGTGCACTGATATTCGGATGTTTCCCGAAAAGATTGCGAGAGTTGGCTAGTATGTTGCTAGGGCGGGAAAGCCATTCAAAGAAGGTGAACACATTAAAAAGTACATGATATACATTTTTAAGAAATCTTATCAAGCGGCCCAGCCTCAACCAGTTTCTGCATCCAGTGGCCCCCAGGTAAATTGAGTTTGAGACCCCTGGATTAAAGGAACTTTCAAGGATTCAAGTCCCTTTAAACAACATACCGCTTTAACTGTCCTTAATCAACGGAAACTATGGGTGATTATTAGTCGAATGAGTCATAGCCAAAACATGAAGGCTGCCAATGCAGTTTTCAGCAAGGTTAATCAATAACTTACAAACAAGGCAGCGATCACCCCCTGGAATGAGCGCTTTGCTTTTGCATCAGTACAAGATCAGGTCAGCATCTTTAAGCAAGTCTGCCTTTATGGATACATTAATAATGCTGGCTTAGTTCAACTTGACTCAAAGCCTTATATCAGTCAATAACTTGCAAAAATATAGACAATCAACCAGACCTCAGAAAATTAAGGCCGGGGACCACATGCGACCCGTTGAGGTTTTCAGTCTGGCCCGCCGGGCATTCCCTAATCATTTTTTCAGATCCTTAAGATGAAAACTGTAGCTGCCATTATGATGTGCAGTGATGTTTTCAAATGACCATAAGTCTTGAACTATCCAAAGTATTTAAATGGTTGGAATCTGCACTTTTGCATGATATACTAGTTACTATGGTCATCTAATTAGTTACTATGGTCATCTAATTAGTTACTATGGTCATGTAATTAGTTACTATGGTCATCTAAATAGTTACTATGGTCATGTAATTAGTTACTATGGTCATCTAATTAGTTACTATGGTCATCTAATTAGTTACTATGGTCATCTAATTAGTTACTATGGTCATCTAATTAGTTACTATGGTCATCTAATTAGTTACTATGGTCATTTAATTAGTTACTATGGTCATCTAATTAGTTACTATGGTCATCTAATTAGTTACTATGGTCATCTAATTAGTTACTATGGTCATCTAATTAGTTACTATGGTCATCTAATTAGTTACTATGGTCATCTAATTAGTTACTATGGTCATCTAATTAGTTACTATGGTCATCTAATTAGTTACTATGGTCATCTAATTAGTTACTATGGTCATCTAATTAGTTACTATGGTCATCTAATTAGTTACTATGGTCATCTAATTAGTTACTATGGTCATCTAATTAGTTACTATGGTCATTTAATTAGTTACTATGGTCATCTAATTAGTTACTATGGTCATCTAATTAGTTACTATGGTCATCTAAGTCACAGCAGCTCAGACGAGGCACCAAGCAGTGTGGGCGGAGAGTCTTTCCACAGAGTGTTAGCCCGAAATGTGGGTGTCTGGGACAGACGTGGAAGGAGATTTTCACAACAATGTTCTAAAGCTTAGTTATATATCAGATTGTATATTGTATTTTTACACTTTGCGTTTATATTTCGCTGTTTGTCCCATTTTTGACGCATTTTTGTCGCACTATGCTTGATTGTAAAATATGTCGATCGAGAGGGGTTTTGACGTTCGTATGTTGTCAATATTCAGTGTTTTATCGTTCAAAGAAAAATGTAAAATTCCATTCCGTTTTTTAAGGCGGTTGTTGGAGCCAAATACACTTTCTGTCTGTCAAATTGATGACGTCACTAAAGGGGTTGGCTCCAAGGCCAAGTGCCTGTCTATTTAGGGAGGAGTCAGGATCTTGCTCAGGTGTTGCTGAGTAGAGGCGCAACAGTTTTTGACTGTGCCAGGCTAGTGTTTATTTGCTCCCGTGTATTTTCTGTTTTTGTACAAAGTGTGTTATATAAATGTGACTTTATGAATTAAATATTTTTGTTAAAGATGGACACAATTTTGGACATCAATTATTAGCCGGCTGCACACGTCTGAACTAGCTTCATTTATATTCGACAACCAGTAGCAGTAATAGTATAGGACTTTACCGCTACAGCGGTCTTTCAAAATGTTTTTTAGCATTCAATCAGACATTATTGTGAGGTTTTGTATTAGTGTTCCAAAAAATAAGTATAGAGTTCTTTCTCCAAATTTGTCCCCCCAGTCAAAATAATTGCCCAGGCCTGTTCTAAAGCTCAGCGATCTATCAGTTATAGCAGATTGTAGGTAAGGTTTTTTTACACTTCGCATTCTTAGTTTGATGTGTTTGTTTCATTTTTGTTGCGTTTTGCATGATTGTAAAATATGTTGATGGAGAGGGGGTGTGATGTTCATATGTTGTCAATATTATGTGTTTTATTGTTCATAGTTAATATTGTATACCCCACATTCTTTATTTTCCTGTACATTCTGGGTGTCTCATTCAGTAAAAAAATGTACGATTCCATTCAGTTTTTTAAGGTGGTCTGTCATAACGTTTTGAGCAATCGATCAGACATTATTGTGAGGTTTTGTATTAGTGTTCCTAAAAACCAGATACCAGCCCCAGACCCTTTTTCCACTTCACTTCAGTGAAACCTAAAGTTAACCTGAATTAACATCTGTTTTTGCTCTATCTTGTACCTGGCACCTCTTTTCATCATCGAAACTAGGAAGTCTTCTGTGTGTGTATGAGCGTAGTAACAAACACAGGGTGTTTGTATTTGGCCTCGACAGAAAAAGAGCTTTCCAATCCTTAAGATAATAAGACATATCCAACTATTCCATTCTGCTAAGGTGGAATAATTCCTCAAACAGTTATAAACGATAACATTTAACAGTAACTTCATCTGTCAGCAATGACCAAACTGCAAGGTACAAGCCACAGGTATTGTTTTTTGTGACCAGCATTGATTGGCATCCATCAATTCAGCTTGCTCTAACGAGCTGTCCAATTCCACAGCTGCAGTGGGAGGAAGATGGTTGCTTCCTGAAAGTCATTTTGTGATAATAGTGACAGGATGCAGAGTGGAATATATAGACATGTTCACTCACTTTTCCCAAAACCTTTAACCCATCATCCATAGAGTGCATTGTTTTGCTAGTTAAAGGGTTCATAGCAGTTGGATGAGTGACGTAGTTTGTTACCTTTCTTTTCTCGTGTTGCTTTCACCCTAAGGGCACAGCAGGCCATTTTCAGAATGAGAATGGGATACGGAAAAGCAGCAGCGATAAGGAGGAGCCCAGAGAGAGAGTCAGTGCCATGAATTATTCATACCATGCTGTGCCAGGCATGTACTGAGGGGTTGATTGGGTTGTATTATCACTCTTAGGCTCATTGGTTTACAAATGCAGTTCCTTTTTTTTCCTAAGTTGACAATTTGTTGTGTATTATATTTCTTATTTCTGAATGTATTACTTAGTTATCATGTGATCTATATAATGGAAGTATTTACAATACTGTTCAACTTTAATGTCACAAATTTCCAAAATAATCTGCACTGGCTTCCTGTACACTTAAGATGCGACTTTAAGGTTTTAGTACTTACGTATAAAATACTAAACGGTCTAGCTCAGGGGTCTCAGACACGTGGTCCAAGGGCCGCAATTGGCCCACGAGATGTTATTTTGCTGCCCCCACCTTAATATGAAAGTTTAACATTAGTGCGGCCTGCAAGTTTTAGAATGAATAGCGCTTGACAGTGTTGGGTGCGGTGCTGTAGGAATCTACCAACCCCGGTCTTGTACTGTATATGGCTCTCGAGGGCCAAACCTTGACAGTGTTGGGTGCGGTGCTGTAGGAATCTACCAACCCCGGTGTTGTACTGTATATGGCTCTCGAAGGCCAAACATTGATGTCACTTGCGTGATACAAGCAGAGAAACGTTTTGCCGCTTTTCCACTAGACCCGCACAGGCTCTTCCTCCCTCCGTCCTTCCCTTGCTCGCCCGCCTGCTCTCTCTCTCGCTCTCTCTATCACTGTGTGTGTGTCTCTCTCTCTCGCTCACTCCCCCAGCGCCGGGGAGACAAGCGGTCCGGAAGTTTCCGAAGAACTCCGCCGAAGGACCGAGCGACAATACAAAACTGTGGTGCACTGGACCCCAGTGCTGATACTCCGACAGAGAGTCGCTGAGCGAATCGGACGTGTAACACGTTAGTCATGACGTTAGCTCGTTCGGGACTAACTGTGCTACCGTAACTGTAAACTCGAACCCCCTCCCGTTGGCTCCAGACCGAGACAATTTTTGTTATTTGGGTCAAAAATGGCTCTTTCAACGTTCTGGGTTGCCTACCCCTGCGTTCGTGGAATAGCGGCAAATGAGTGAAAGCGACAGAAACGTTGCCATGGAGACAAGGGTTTTCTTACGTGCCTGGCTGCAGTCACACCGTGACACCTGTCCGTCAGTAATAACTGTCCCCGATAACCTGGACCAATTCAGACCGTTATTTGTTTTTTTTATTCTTTCATTTGCATTGCCTCACATTACTTAATTCTCATATTGTTTCAATTACCTTTTGATTTGATTTTGTGTTGAAAATCAAAATAAAGACATTTAAAATATATTTTTTAAGAACAGAATAGAATAGAATATATCTTTATTGTCATTGTACATTGTACAACGAAATTGTATGCAAAACTAATTTAGTGTAAATTCATAACACATAAAAACATAAGAACATAGATAAATAGATAAAAATACATAAAAGTACCAAGCATACAGCTCACACGCACAGTCATTATTTTCGTCTTGTGTTCAGCGACACTATTGCTCTCGGGTAAAAAGTGTTCTTAAATCTGTTTGTCCGGCATTTTATTGTCCTGTACCTCCTGCCTGAGGGCATCAGTTCAAGAAGTAATCTTTTCTTGCGGCCCAGCCTCACCCAGACTCTGCGTCCAGTGGTCCCCAGGTAAATTGAGTTTGAGACCCCTGTGGTGGTAGCTTTTATCATTTCTAGAAAACCGCAACTCTAGAAACAAAATTTAGAAGCTTTCTTCACAAGATGATTATTTATCTATCTATTAAAAGTAGACATGAAGGTGTCAGAGTTAAACATTGATCCAACTCTAAGAGATTGTCATGCTCTGATGATCTCTTGGCACAGTGGTTGGGAATTACTGTCTACAAGCCCACATAAGTGATCATACACGATCTGCAAGGTGTGGACACTCTGCACTTAAAACCATATTGTAGTTCAAAGTTGCAACCATTGAATTGAAGATGGTAGCAAAAGCGCAAAAGAAACTATTTCAATTACCTTTGTCAGCAACAGATAGCGTGGTGTTTAGGTATTGTTCCTCCACAGTCCAAGAGGTGTCGGTAACTTTGGTTGAGATCCCACATGAGCCTTGACACTTCACCTTGATGGCTGTGGAAAGATTTTAAAAATATGTTACCATTACCAAGATCAAAAAAGAAGGGCAACTCAGTGAAGCATTTAATGTTTCTGCTGTAGAGTGGTAACAACACCCCTTGACTACTGCTACCCCTGGTGGTCCTTGGCAAAGGCCTAGTACCTGACTGCCCCCTAGCCAGGGATACGTTGAAGACCTCAACGGCGGAACAGGCAGATGACAGTAGATGCAAGAACTACCACAACGGCTGCGATGACAGAAGAAGGAACCCCCACATCCATGTGGGCCCAGTTTTGGGGAAATAACGACCCAAGACCTCAACGGTGGAACAAACAGGGGATGATTGTTAACCCTATGGAGCTTCACAACGGCTAGGATGGCGGATGAAGGCTGCAGCAGAAAAGGGTCCCCAGTCATTTTGGACTACATGCCACTGGACCCTGACCCGGATCTGTCAGGGATGGTGTGGTGCACCAGTCCCCCCAAGTTTAACTAAGTCACGCACAGCATCCTCCATAAACGGATACCGCCTATCAGGAGGATCGTCATATTCGCTTCGAGTGACCGCCGATGATGATGGTAACAACGTTTTTGTATGCTTTGGACAATTTTTGTCAAATGTTTGCTTCAGTTTTCGTATACTGTCTCGATGTCTGTAGGATCATACTACTATAAAAAACCCTGAAAATTAAATCTCAGATTTTTTCCCGCAAAAATTTTGGGCAATCAATCAAAAAAGAACATTTTAAACTTGTAACCAACAGAGAATTCCTGGCGATTTTTGAATAAACAACTCATTAGCGTTAACATTAGAAATGTCCGATAATGGCTTTTTTGCCGATATCCGATATTGTCCAACTCTTAATTACCGATTCCGATATCAACCGACACCGATATATACAGTGGTGGAATGAACACATTATTATGCCTAATTTTGTTGTGATGCCCTGCTGGATGCATTAAACAATGTAACGAGGTTCTCCAAAATAAATAAACTGAAGTTATGGAAAAAAATGCCAACATGGCACTGCCATATTTATTATGGATGTCACAAAGTGCATAATTTTTTTTTAACAAGCCTCAAAACAGCAGCTTGGAATTTGGGACATGCTCTCCCTAAGAGAGCATGTGGAGATTGAGGTGGGCAGGGTTGGGGGTGGCGGGTGTATATTGTACCGACTCGGAAGAATTAGTGCTGCAAGGGGTTCTGGGTATTTGTTCTGTTGTGTTTATGTTGTGTTACGGTGCTGATGTTCTCCCGAAATGTGTTTGCCATTCTTGTTTGGTGTGGGTTCACAGTGTGGCGCATATTTGTAACAGTGTTAAAGTTGTTTATTCGGCCACCCTCAGTGTGATCTGTATGGCTGTTGATAAAGTATGGATTACATTCACTTATGTGTGTGTAATAGTCACGTATACAGTATTATGTGACTGGGCCGGCATGCTGTTTGTATGGAGGAAAAGTGGACGTGATGACAGGTTGTAGACAACGCTAAAGGCAGTGTCTTAAAGGCACACCCCCAATAATGTTGTTAGGGTGGAAATCGAGAGAATGGTTGCCTCGTGAGATTTTCAGGAAGGACACTGAAATTTGGGAGTCTCCCGGGTAAATCGGGAGGTTGAAACCGATACCGATAATTTCCGATATTACATTTTAAAGCATTTATCGGCCGATAATATCGGACATCTCTAATAAGAAATGGCAACAGCAGAGGGGGAATGCCACATTACAAGAAGATAGTGAAAACGAAGTAGCTTATTGACTACGGCGTTGGACGTGCACAAATTTTCAGGACTTATGCAAATCTCAAATACACATGAGCAGGTACAAGAATGTAAGAAAAGTGGTTTTGCATAATATTGTGGAACAAAACGCCAGATAATATGTCTACTAGTAGGTGCCATTTTGCGGTCCTTATACACACACCATAGTAATACTTGTATCTCTGACTGCGGTAGCCGTAATGCGCCGGCAATCCATCACACGGTGCGGCTTCAAAGTCATACTTAAATGTTTTGACGGATTTTTGAGTGCCGTGTGTAATGTTCTTTATTTTCCAATGGAACATTTCAAGTTTTGGTGTTGTTTACTGGCGTCATATTGCAGTCTACATGTATCTCTGATGTGTGACTACCATCGACTGGTCACACTTATCATTACACCATGTACCAAATTAAATTGCTTCAAGGTCAGAAAACACAACCGGAATTATTTCGTACATCAGATTACAAACGCACTGTCGATTTGTGAGGAAATGAAAGGATTCTAAGTGCGCCTTATAGTCCGAAAATTACAGTATTTTGTGTTGAAAGAACAGATATAAAGACATTTGAGAATGACGCGGCCCAGCCCTACCAAGACTCTGCCTCCAACGTACTTAATAAATTGTGTACGGTAATGTACTACATTGTGAAATGCCAGCTCCATTCAACAGTGGAAAGATTTCACCACCACAATAATTGCAAAACTTTAGACGGTTTTTCTGCTCGTCTTTGTGTCCTTCCTCTCTTACCCCCACACTGTTGTTTTTCTTTGAGCCGCCGCTTACATTTCTTTGCCTGCTTACCGCCACACACCACCACTCTCATGTGTGCTCTATTCGAGCAGTCTTGCGGAGACAATGTTTATGTATTTTTGAAGTTCCGGGCAATATGTGTTCTGGATTTAATAAATTAGCAATGAAGCAATAAATACAAATCAAAGTTTTTTCCCTTATTGAATTAATCCCAGGTGAATATGTTGCATGTGCTCAAAAAGTAAGTTACTTATACACATACTAAAATATTTTAACCAAGTTTTATTTAAAAATAATATAGATAATATTAGACATACAATATACTTTCTTAGCAAAGCAATTTCTTGCTTGGTAGGTGCCATATGACCTTTGAAACGGATTATCAATGAAAGCTGTGGTATCACTGTATGCCAGGCCTGAGCAATTATTTGGACTCGGGGCCCCCATTTAGAGAAAAAAAAGTGTCTGGGGGCCGGTATATCTATTTTTAGGAACACTAATACAAAACCTCACTATAATGTCTGATTGAATGCTAAAAAAGTTATGACAGTCTGCCTTAAAAAACATAATGGGATTTTTAATTTTTATATGAACGATAAAACACTGAATATTGACAAAAATGGATGTCGCACACCTTTTCGATCGACATATTTTACAATCAAGTGAAATGCAACAAAAATGCAACAAACGGTGAAATATTAACGTTAAGGGTACAAAACAAACCCACCTACAATCGGATATATCACTAAGCTTTAGAACTTTGTTGTGAAAATCTCCTTCCGCATCTGTGAAAACGCTCCCCGCCCACACTGCTTGGTGCCTCGTCTGAGCTGCTGTGACGTCGATTACCATAGTAACTAATTAGATGACCGTAGTAACTAATTACATTACCATTGTAACTAATTAGATTACCATAGTAACTAATTATATGACCATAGTAACTAATTAGATTACCATAGTAACTGGTATATCATGCAAAAGCGCAGATTAAAGTTAAAGTACCAATGATTGTCACACACACATAGGTGTGGTGAAATTTCTCTGCATTGGACCCATCCCCTTGATCACCCTCTGGGAAGTGAGGGGAGCAGTGGGCAGCAGCGGTGCCGCGCCCGGCAATCATTTATGGTGATTTAACCCCCAATTCCAACCCTTTATGCTGAGTTTCAAGCAGGGAGGTAATGGTTCCCATTGTTTATAGTCTTTGGTATGACTCAGCCGGGGTTTTGAACTCACAACCTACCGATCTCAGGGCGGACAGTCTAACCAATGAGTAGGTCACTAGGCCACTGAGTAGTTCATTCAAATACTTTGTATAGTTCAAGACTTACGGTTATTAGAAAACATCACTGCACATCATAATGGCAGCTCCATTTTCCATCTTAAAGATCGAAAAAAAATTATTTGGGAATGTCCGGCAGGCCAGATTGAAAAGCTTAAGTTGCCCAGGTCTGCTGTTAATGGTTACAGAGTATCAAAATGTGTTCACTTCCCGCAATTATTACCTATTTTTTAATGAAAATTATATTTTGCAGAGTTCAATGTCGTACACAATCAATTCTACCAATAAAATATCAACACTGTAGTTGAAAATGAGAATAGTTGAGATCTTTGCTATTCTGTGTTACCCCTTTTCTCCTCTCCTTTTCAGAGGATTCAAAAACCATCTGCCCGCAGGCACACAATCTGACAGCAGCCAGAGGATTAATAAGAGGAGCGGCCAAGCAGTAGCATTAAACGATAATTCCAATATTTTTTTCAACCTCGGGCCCGGCTGGGTATAAAGTATTTATCAAAATATTGCAGAGTAAAGATACAACCCAACATGTTCAAAGAGCAGAATTGATAATGACTCACTCAAAGGCGACTACGATTTAACAACATTCTTACAGTAAAGCTGAAATGAAAATAAAGGCAGTACACAGAGGTAGTAATTTATAGGGTTATTCAGATTGATGCAGGGTAAGGTAATACAATAATGTTTGTGTGGACTTTAAAGTACGTATGAACCTCTTAGGTGCCATAAAGCCTTTGTAAAAGATGAAGTTATCAAGCTTGTGAGTCCTCAGTAAGATGACGTGTGTTTCAGCCGTTACACTAAGATGGGAGGCCCAGTTAATAATGAGTAACAAATTATAGAATTATGTGTCTTTACTTCAGGTTAAACTTGATAAAACTTTACGTCAATTAATGTAATCTATTACGTTTCGTTATTCTTAGACAGTACAATAAATCATCTAAATAATCAGAATCATTTCGAAATCCCACTTTGGAGTAATCAAAGTTAGTGGTTGAAAGTGTTTAATAGGTTTGCTCTTATATTGAAGTCGGGCTGGGCGATATATATCGATATACTCGCTATATCGCAGGTTTGTCTCTGTGCGATATAAAAAATAACTATATTGTGACATTCGAGTATATGTTCTCACGCAGTTGCTTTTAGCTGTGAGCATTACACTACAGGTGTTTGTCACTCTTTGTTATCTCTCCTTCTTAAGAGAGAGATAAAACAAGCGTCACATTCTGTCGAGTCATACGCCCTCGAGGAGCAGAGAGGTAGCGACATGGGTAACATTAGCTGAGGTGCGAGTGGTAATACGAGAGAAAGAAGGTGCGAAACTGGTAACAAATGAAGGAAGAATTAATTCCCAAGAAAAACAGCAGGGGTCCATCATGTGGCAGTGGTTTAGCTTCAAGTGGGAAGACGTCGAACAGACAACCGTTATTCGTCAAGTGTCGGGCAAAAGCGTTGCTACAAAAAACAGCATTATTGCTAATATGTAGCATCATTGAAAAAGTCACTAGAGAATGAAGATTGCTTGAAACTCTGCATGTCAACATCTCCTTTCGGTGCCACACCAACAAAATGCCGAGGGAACCATTTCCACATCAACACCGTATGAAACAAATAGTCAACAACAGAAGGAGATAACGTCCGCAGTAACCAACCACATAGTGAAGGACATACGTTATTTGATTTCCTATTATGCAGCTCATTTCTATTTGAAAGTTATTGAAATATCTTGTGTGACATCATGCACAAAAGTGCACTTTATTTGTATTAAACTATTGTAGTGGCGTTCTGTACAAAAAGTGCACTTTAATTTAGTGTTGTTTTGATATGTCATTGTGGAAAGGTGAAACCGACGGTCCGACAGAGAGGCAGGGCACGCTGGAGCCCGGCCCAAGATGGCAGCGAGGAGGCGGGGATGGCGAGCGAGCGGCGAGTCAGGGCGTGCCGGGAGCGACGCCACAAACGAGATCAGGTGTGTGGATCGCGCACCTGTACACTATTAGTGTATCTCCTCCTTCTCGCGGAGAAGGAGGAGAGAACGGGGCTGGTGATGGTGCGGAGCGAGAGCAACCCAAACAACGAAGGAACGAGAGGGAGAGACGACAACACAAGCAGCAGCGCGTGCGACCCGGAAGGGAGCGAAAGCGAGAGGCAGACGCAGACAACGGGGAAGGCTGAAAAGCAACACGCAAAGGACTTTGCCTATTGAAAAATGAAGAAGTCTACCCCTGCTCAAAGCCGTGTCCTTCCTTGGTGTTCCCTGGAACCCGCAAGACGGCACAAGTCTTTCACAGTCATCTTAGTGACATCATGCACAAAAGAGCTTGTATTAAAATGTCTCTGACAATATTGCACTTATGTTTTAAAATGACATGAATGTTTGTGCCACTGCTTAATAACTGTTTAATAAATACAGTTTTGGTCAATTGACTTAGTTGTGATTTCCTTCTCTGCATGAAAGTTTAAAAGTAGCATATATTAATGCAGTATGAAGAAGAATGTTTTAATGTAGACACATAGAATCATCATACTGCTGTGATTATATGTATCAAGTGTTCATTCAAGCCTAAGGCAAAATATCGAGTTATATATTGTGTATCGCAATATGGCCTAAAAATATTGAAATATTAAAAAAAGGCCATTTCGCCCACCCCTATTTTGAAGCTTATTGTGCACTGAAAAGGAAGCCAATTTGAATGATGTGTATCTAGACAGCAGACCTTGAAGAATTACTGCCACACATGTTGACGTATAGCATACACAACATTTTTTATGTAAAACCGATGTCTTTGGATCTCAATTTTTCTGTTGAGAAAACACCCCTGCAAAATTGTTAATTAAAGCTGCTTGGCTAACTAACTACCTAATCCACAAATGCGGCGAATACCACTTGTAAATATGTGCACTACAACATTGAGCCTGTCTGAATTTTGCCCCATGTTTCAAATTAGTAACATGATTTACTAAGATACACAGGTAGAACAACTACTGAGTGTCGCATGTGGTTTTGCATTACTTTTTTCAGCAACAGTCTTAAATAAAATGATTTGCCCAAATATCAGGCGTACATCTGTTCACAGAAACAATAGGTGGGTCTGTCTTAGGGGACTCCGGCAGAGACTGTCTGTCTGCTGATGAATAATGGGCAGCCTGTGCAGAGGCTAATGGACCCAGATGGGCTGTGAGAAAAGATGATGCATTTGATTGGACATGCACCTAAATTGAGAAGATATACTTGTAAAATCAGGGATTCAACACAGGAGAGATCCTTAAACAAAATATATAAATCAGGATTACATAAAGCTACCTCAATTTAGAACTTCTTTGTTGAGGTGGATTTACTGCATGTCTATTTTTTTCAATTGCTTCTAGGGCTCTTAACCTCTAATGGCCCAAGCTGTTTGTTTATATGCTTTTTTTTATTTCTCTTTGCTATTTGGGCTTATTGGACCCTAATTATAATAAAAACTAAAAGTCATCTTTTGATATGATGTACTCAATCCATAAGTACACAAACGTGTACATCATGTTTAATGACATGCTAATTCTTATTTTTACACTTTTTTCCCCCCCAAATTCCATTGTATGTTATACAGTATAAGTGTCCACATAAGCGGCCATAAGACCCCAATTCAGTAGTGTGCACAATTTTGGAAATAAGAGCTGAAAGGTGCTGTCCACGCATGTGTCCACTAAGCCTTTAGAGGTTTTAAAATGAATGAGTTTGGAGAAACAGGAAGCCCGACAGAACTAGGATGCGTGTGAGATGTCGTAACAAGACAAGGCTACAGAAAATAGCCTTAAGTTTAGCTTTTATGTCCTGTCAAGTAGGGATAAGCAATATGGCCTAAAATCTATATCGCAATATAACTGTATAGTCCAGCCTCATGCGATAATGATAGATGTCGCACTATATTATTTGGTCATAAAATAATAGAGACTAGGGCTGTCGGTATACCGGTACTGGTATAGTATCGCTGTACTAGTCAAAAAACGGTACTATACTCTGTTTGAAAAGTACCAGTTCCCGGACATAGCGGGACATTGCTGTCTTTGCGAGCAGAAGAGCATGTTCGGCAGCACACAATCACAGAGTACTTACAAGCAGACACGGTGTGTAGACATAAAAGGGAGAATGGATGCATTTTGGCCTAAACACTGAAGTTAAAGGTGAAGTTATAACACTGAAACGCCCTCAGGAAGAGGTTCTTTAAAACATGCTAACTAGCTAGCGTCGAACGTCCATCCGCAGTTGGCAGTGTTTTAGCTACTTCTTAATCACTAATCCTCGCCTCTATGGCGAGAAAATAAAGTATGTTTCTTACAAGTATCATCATTCAGGAGTAGGATTATCTGAACATGCTTCACATTGCAGTCTTATGTATGACTGCCATCTACTGGTCACACTTATTATTTCACCATGTACCAAATAAAATACATTTTGAGGTCGGTAAGCACAACCAAAATTATTCCGTATATTAGGCGCACACTGTGTTATAAGGCGCAATGTCGAGTTTTGAGAAAATGAAAGGATTTTAAGTGCGCCTTATTGTCCGAAAATACAGTATTATATTTTCATAATCGTGAGAAGCTATGATCGAAATCAAAATTAAAATTCTATTATTGTCCAGTCCTAATATATCCATCCATCCATTTCCTACCACTTCTCCCGTTTGGGGTGGTGGGGGGTGCTGGAGCCTATCTCAGCTGCATTCGGGCGTAAGGCGGTGTACACCCTGGACAAGTCGCCACCTCATCGCAGGGCCAACACAGATAGACAGACAACATTCACACTCACATTCACACACTAGAGACCTTTTTTTTTTTAGTGTTGCCAATCAACCTATCCCCTGGTGCATGTCTTTGGAAGTGGGAGGGGCCAATCCCCAGGTGCATGTCTTTGGAGGTGGGAGGGGCCTATCCCCAGGTGCATGTCTTTGGAGGAAGCCGGAGAACATGCAAACTCCACACAGAAAGATCCCTAGCCCGGGATTGAACCCAGGACTACTCAGGACCTTCGTATTGTGAGGCACATGCACAAACCCCTGTTCCACCGTGTTGCCCTCCTAATATATCGTTTAGCAAACAATTTTAACAGCAGAGGCCTTGTTTCGGTACCCATTCCAAGTTGGATCGCAACAATTTGTGTTTGTCAACACAACCGCGCAGCAAAATTGATTACTAGCAAACAACATAACAAGAGATTCATTTACTTTTTAATCTTGGAGTGAGTTAGGTTCCTATAAAAGGTAAAACCAAAAAACACTCGTGTATGCAATTAACATTGTAAGAATTGATTTAAGAGGCTGAAAAAGAGGATCAAAGGAATTGAGAAGATTGCAGCTCATGAGCTCCACAACCTGCAGGGAGAATGACGATCGCCAGTACGCCCAGCAGGAAGCTATGAGGAGAACATGCTCTGACTCAGCAGCCAGCTGGATTTGTTACCAACACATTGGAGATCATCCAAATCCCTCCCCATTGTTGAGTGAGAGTCTGTCAGCACTTAGCAGAGACAACCCCAGTGCTACCACTCAATGGATCTCCACGATTCCACATGAAGAGAATACCATGCGTGGTTTTCAACTTCGGGACAAAACACTTAATAACTAGGTTGGGGGAACTTTGAAAAGTGTCTGCCTTTGCTGGCATCTTCTGAAGCTAAGAACGGAGAAATTAATGAGGAAAATAACCTGACTTGCAAGAACCAATTGGCATCAACTTGCTAAATGCAGCACAAATGAAGTCTGTCTAATTACAAGACAACCATTACAAAGCCACACAATGTGCAAATGATAAACACACACAAAATGAGGTTGTTTCTGATGCAAATTAGTTGAAAAGTGTGTTCCTTGCAATGCCTTGACTCTTATCATCGGTATTACATAAGCTATGGTGATACACAGATATATGTACATTTGCACGATGGCCACTTTAGGAACAAAGAAGCGTTACGACATGACCGACAAGCTTGGGCTTGTTGTTCAGATTGTTTTCATTGTCCAGTGCGGGATTTCTTCCCTTTAGGGCGTACTTTCCTGCAAAACAATGTCCCTGTTATGCAACAAACTTGTTTACTTTGCCACCTGCTATGTGGAACACATTTACCCAGTGGCGGGCCGTGCATTTCTCACCTAGGCCTTCAGTGATGTCCTACTTCAATCAATCAATGTTTACTTATACAGCCCTAAATCACGAATGTCTCAAAGGGCTGCACAAGCCACAACGACATCCTGGGCTCAGATCCCACCCAGAGGACTGGGACCTGGTGTTGCTGACCAGTCTGTCAGAGACAGTCCTGCAGTCACACGTATCTCGATATTTTTAGGCCATGTCACGATACACCATATACATCTCGCTATTTTTAGGCCATGTCACGATACACAATATATATCTCGATATTTTTAGGCCATGTCACGATACACAATATATATCTCGATATTTTTAGGCCATGTCACGATACACAATATATATCTCGATATTTTTAGGCCATGTCACGATACACTATATATACCGTGATATTTTTAGGCCATGTCACTATACACCATATAGATCTCGATATTTTTAGGCCATGTCACTATACACCATATATCGTGATATTTTGCCTTAGCCTTGAATGAACACTTGATACATATAATGACAGCAGTATGATGATTCTATGTGTCTACATTAAAACATTCTTCTTCATACTGCATTCATATATGCTACTTCAAACTTTCATGCAGAGAGGGAAATCCCAACTAAGTCAATTTACCAAAAGTGTATTTATTAAACAGTTATTAAGCAGTGGCACAAACATTCATGTCATTTCCAAAACAGAAAGTGCAAAATTGTCATTTTAAAACAAGCTATTTAGTGCACTTTTGTGCATGATGTCACTAAGATGACATATCAAAACAACACTAAATTAAAATGTAGTGGCATTCTGTACAAAAAATTACTTTTTGTACAGAATGCCACTACAATAGTTTAAAACAAATAAAGTGCGCTTTTGTGCATGATGTCACACAAGATATTTCAAAAACTGTCAAATAAAAATGAGCTGCATAATAGGAAATCAAATAGTGTATGTCCATCATTCTGTTATCTCCTTCTGTTGTTGATGTAGAAATTGTTGCTTCGGCATTTTGCGAGTGTGGCACCGAACAGAGATGTTGACATGCAGTCTCAAGCACTCCTCATTCTCTAGCAGGTGACTTTTCAAATAATGCTACAAATTAGGCCCTGCGATGAGGCGGCGACTTGTCCAGGGTGTACCCCGCCTTCCGCCGGATTGTAGCTGAGATAGGCACCAGCGCCCCCCGCGACCACAAAGGGAATAAGATGGATGGATGGATGACTACAAATTAGCAGTGCTGCTACTTTTTGTAGCAACGCTTTTGCCGCACAATTGTGAATTATATTTATATATATCTCGATATTTTTAGGCCATGTCACGATACACAATATATATCTCGATATTTTTAGGCCATGTCACGATACACTATATATACCGTGATATTTTTAGGCCATGTCACTATACACCATATAGATCTCCATATTTTTAGGCCATGTCACGATACACGATATATATTTTGATATTTTTAGGCCATGTCACGATACACCATATATATCTCGATATTTTTAGGCCATGTCACTATACACCATATATCGTGATATTTTGCCTTAGCCTTGAATGAACACTTGATGCATATAATGACAGCAGTATGATGATTCTATGTGTCTACATTAAAACATTCTTCATACTACATTAATATATGCTCCTAATATATGTTCAACATATTCCCGCTTGAAGCCCAACCCCCGCCAGACGATGTACCCCGTGCTGTGTTTCTTGGGAATTAATTATTCCTCCATTAGTTACCAGATTTGCACCTTCTCTGTCTCGTATTACCACTCGCAAAGCACCGTTAGCATCACAGCTAATGTTACCCATATCGCTACCTCTTTGCTCAGGGAGGGCGTGTGACGTTTCCACGCGTGACGTATGTAAGAAGGTGAGCTTGTTAACGTCTCTTTGAGAAGGAGAGACAAGAAAGAGTGGGAAACGCTTGTAGTGTAATGCTCACAGCTAAAAGCAACTGTGGGAGAACGTAAACTCGAATGTCACGATATAGTCATTTTCTATATCGCACAGAGACAAACCCGCGATATATCGATATCTCGCCCAGCCCTATGCCAAACATATCTTTATACTATGTATAATGTGACGTGGGTCAACAATAGGTACAAATAAAGACCAATGTTTAGGGAATTCTTGTTGAGAATGTTTTTTAACGTGTCGGACAACTTTTCATCCTTCATGCGTGAATGTACAGATGGTGCGATTCCTGCAGCTCGTATGATTTTAAATGTCAATTTTGCACAACAAACGCCTCAGACGTTATCACCCAAACAGATGATATATGATCATTTGGAAGAATGCGGTAATTCCACCATAATGTTCAGACACATTTTAAGGAAACAAAAGCGATGAGTCAGGAATTTTATAATCAGAAAAAAACAACACTTGTTATGCTGGGTACTCTCTACTTGTTCTTATGTGTTTAGCAATACAACCAGGTTGGATTGTAGAGGATTTGGCTTTGCATGTTCACCGCTGACAGTTTATGATGTTTGACTTTAGGGACAAACACACTGGCATTTGCAACACACACAAATCCTTGCATGTTGGCATGCAGAAGTAAGAGGTTTATCCCTGAAGGGTTATATCATACAACAACCCGTGGACAAGTAATATGCATGATGCTATTACTCGTTACCCATCATTCAGC
Organism: Nerophis ophidion; assembly: GCF_033978795.1. Taxonomy (NCBI): domain Eukaryota; kingdom Metazoa; phylum Chordata; class Actinopteri; order Syngnathiformes; family Syngnathidae; genus Nerophis; species Nerophis ophidion. The sequence continues at coordinate 49,556,713 of NC_084627.1, read as the reverse complement.
TAACAAAAACACACTAGGCCTCAGTGTTTTCTGCGGATTGAACTAAGAAAAATACTCAAAACATGAATTTCATCACCTTGTTTTTCCTCTGCATAAAAAGTTAAATATTTGAGATTCCTTTAACAATATGAGGAGGGACTTTGTCAATTTAAAGAACAGGAGTAAAACAATGAACGAGCAAAGCAATTGGTGTACACGCCTCCCAATAGTAAAAATGTCCTGAATTCATAGTGATCCGGATCAGCCCCAAAATGTAATCACTTGTTCCATACCCCATTTTTGACACTTCCTAAAAGTTAAACAAAAATGTGCCCACAACCTTTTGAGCTATCAATTATGAAATGAAAGAAACAGAGTGAAGCCTCTTGTCTGTCATCCACTGTCTTTGTCTCCGAAAGCATACAAACACATACGTTGAAGCCCACAACTAGAAATGACTGCTCAGACCCTTATAACAACGTATGTGCAATAAGGAGGAAAGAAGGACTAATAACTAAAAAAGTGCAGACTTTGCCAGTCACTACCTCACAGTAGTAAAAAAAAAAAGAGTCTTAAGATCCAAACGATGATCCGGATCACCTCCAAAAAGTAATCACTTGTTCTTTATCCCATTTTTTGCATTTCCTAAATGTTTAACAAAAATATGCCCGACACTTTTTGAGCTATCGATAACGGAAGAAAGAAACAGTGTGAAGCCTCTTGTCAGTCATCCACTGTCTTTGTCTCTGTGGGTGGAGGCGGTGCAGAAAGCATACAAACACACATGTTGAAGCTCGCAACTAGAAATGACTTTGCTCAGCCCCTTATAACAACATATGTGCAATAATGAGGACGGAAGGAATAATAACTAAAAAAGTGCAGACCTGTGCCTCACAGTCGTAAAAAAAAAAGTCCCGAATCCACACGATGATCCGGATCACCTCCAAATGCAATCCCTTGTTCTGGATCCCGTTTTGATCATTTCCAAAAGGTCTCCTAAAAATTCGCTCATAACATTTCGAGTTATGTTGCTAACTAACTAGCAGACGGCAACGAATACAAAACTTCCTGTCACAAGGTAATAAAAGTAACAAAGAAGCTGAAAGAGAGTTAAAAAAAAGTCTAAACTAAAACCAACCAATGCAGATTGGGATTACAGTATGTACATTATTTTGGTAAGCACAATATCATATGTAATATAAACCTATTCTCTGAAGCAAGCCTGGGCAATTATTTTGACTCAGGGGGCCAAAATTGGAAGAAAAAAATATATCTGGGGGCCGGTATATCTGATTTTTAGTAACACTAATACAAAACCTCACAATAATCTCTGATTGAATACTAAAAACGTTATGACAGAACGCTTTAAAAAAACGTGACGGAATTTTACGTTTTTTTTTACTGAATGAGACACCCAGAATGTACATGAAAATAAAGAATGTGGGATTTACAACAATAACTATAACCAATAAAACTCTGAATATTGACAACATAAGAACGTCACACACAACCCCCCATCGACATATTTTACAATCAAGCAAAACGCAACAAAAACAGCGAAATATAAACATGAAGGGTAAAGAAACCCCACCTACAATCTGATATATTTGATATTTCACTAAGCTTTAGAACTTTGCTGTAAAACTTCCGCATCTGTCCCTGACACCCGCATTTCAGGCTGGCCGGTCTGGAAACACTATGGAAACGCTCCCCACCCACACTGCTTGGTGCCTCGTCTGAGCTGCTGTGACTCACATTATCATAGTAACTAGTATGTCATGCAAAAGTGCAGATTCCAACCAGTGAAATACTTTGTATAGTTCAAGACTTACGCTCATTTGAAAACATCACTGCACATCATAATGGCAGCTACCCTTTCCATCTTAAAAATCTAAAACAATTATTTGGGAATGTCCGGCGGGCCAGATTGAAAAGCTTGACATGCCGGTCTAGAGCTTGATAAGAACCTTGTAAAGAGACTGGCATTTACTTACCGTAATAAACAAAAACAACCAAACACAAAGTCATTAACTTCTGCTTGATTTAAATCTCCCTGTTAACAGGAAACAATCAGCATTTGGTCCCTTGTTCCATAGAAAACCGACATCCGCTCGGCAAACTGATTTTGCAATCTCACTTTACCACACAAGAAGCATTTACTGGCAGAGGACTCAGACAGTTGGTTCTGGGGGTCAAAGAGTGGTTATTGTTATTATCATTACAGTTAGAAAGGGTGAAGATGGTGCAATAGACCTAGCCCAACAGTGATGAATCTTAGGACATGGGACACTGACCAATGACGTATGGAAGTGAGCAGTCATCCTTCTCTAATATATCAAAGGGCAACACATTGAATGGCTTCCACCTAATTCACTGAATGATACGGTGTCACAATCCCTCAGGGTAGGACACAATATCTCTAGCGTCAAGGGGATTAAAGCCATATTCTGTATGTGTTCTTAGTCTATTCACAAATACTTCATACAGGGTCTCCTCAGGTTTCAACAAGTCAAATCTAATACTTTAAGACTTTTTTTTTTAGACCATAATGAATACAATAAGACCCATTTCACACAGTTACTGGCAAAAGAATACCAAAGACATGAAGGAAAATTGGAGGCCCAGAAATACTCGCAAAGTATATGAATTTATTCACAGCTCTTTCACATTGCAACTGGAGCTGCAGCAGACCGGGTCAGGCTGGATCTCAATGCTCCAGATCTTGATTTGGAACAATACTGGCTGATTGTAAGCGTTTGTTGCCCTCTTTTTTATGACTGCTTCATGTTTTTATGATTTGCAATGAGATTCCAACGCTCCATGTTTGAAATTTCAAAGTTTTCTTGCAGAAAGTGCAGTGTGCTTTATACAGGTACCGTATTTTACGGACTAGAAGGCGCACTTAAAATCCTTTTTTTTTTTCTCAAAACTCGACATTGCGCCTAATGTAAGGATTACGTTTGGTTGAGCTTACCCACCTCGAAGCCATTTTATTTGGTACATGGTGTAAAGATAAGTGTGAACAGTAGATTGCAGTCAAACATAAGAGATAAGTGTAGACTAGAAATGTCCGATAATATGTAGACCATTATTGGCCGATAAATGCTTTAAAATGTGATATCAGAAATTATCAGTATCTGTTTCAAAAAGTACAATTTCTGACTTATTAAAACGCCGCTGTACGGCGTGGTACACACACGGACATAGGGAGAAGAACAGAGCGCCAATAACGCTTTTGTGTGTCGGCCCAATCACATAATATCTACAGCTTTTCACACACACACACGAGTGAACCCAAGTCATACTTGGTCTACAGCCATACAGGTCACACTGAGGGTGGTCATATAAAGAACTTTAACACTGTTACAACTATGCGCCACACTTTGAACCCACAAGAATGACAAACACATTTTGGGAGAACATCTGCACGGTAACACAACATAACAAACACCCAGAACTTCTTCTAGCACTAACTCTTCCGGGACGCTAAAATATATATAAAAGTAACATTAATAGACCTTTAAGACTTTTCAAAATCATAATTAAAACCTTTTATGAGAATTTTAGATATTTTAAGCATTCACACATATGGTTTTCTACACCTAAATTCATCTATTTAATAAACTTCTTCAACTTATTCTTCTTCTTCAGATTTTGGCGCATTCTACCTTCCACATTTTTTACCTGATTCAAACCGTTTTAACTTAAAAATGTTCAGCCTATTCGGGAATCACAGGTTTTCCTTGACAAATTACAAAAATTCTTAGGTTTCCGGGACATTTTTCCCATTCAAAATGAATTGGCCATTTTTCAAATGTCCACCATTTCCACAATTTTTTACCAATTCAAACCATTCGACCTTCAACACATTACACCATCCTGGAAATTTAAACTACTTTTTTTTTCCAAGTTCCAAAAAAATACAGGATTTTCCAGAATACCTGGTTTTCCAAAGCCCTATTTTCCCCTTTTCTCTGGTGACTACTCCTTCCACATTTTTCAACGCATTTCAACCGTTCCACCATCAAAACATTCCACTTAATCAGGACAAAAAACACAGTTGGTTTTTTTTTTTATCTGGAAAAATTTTGCGATTTTTTCGAAATTCCAGGAATTCCGTAATACAATTTCTCAATTCAACATGTTACTACTTCACCATTTCTCAACCGATTTGAAAAATTCCAACACCAACCATTTCAACTCATTCAAGTTTTTTTTTTTTTACCATAATCAAAAAAAATCCTGATTTTCCCGAAATACCCAAATATTTAGGAAATTGCCATTGAAATGAAGGGGACATTCATCAAACTTCCACAACTCCCACATTTTTCAACTGATTCAAACTGTTCCAACTTCAAAATATTCAGCCTGTTTCGGAATTGTGTGCTCTACTTCAACAATTGTAAAAAAAATTCCGGGATTTCATTTCAACTTCAGCATTGGAGCATTCACGTGCAATTCCTTTAGGAATTGCCTCATCTAGTTGTTTATTTATTCACTGTTCTGTTACAAACAGAGAACAAGGAAATGGGATAAAACTGCCACCATTTGATAAAGGTTAGGGTTGAATAAGCTCTTCTTCCTCCTATCCTTTTCGGACGTGCTGTAATGAAACAACTGCAAATATGTGATGCACTACATTGTATCTTATGCATGTTCGAAATAAACTGAAACTGAATTGAATTGATCTGAAACTAAAACTAAATATTGTGTTCACTGCTCTGGTAGTAGTTCAGTTAACAGGGGCAATGTTGTACGAACATACTGGTAATAGTTTTTCAGTGAGATATATTCTATTTCTGATGTGACGAATGAAAAGGAAAACTAGTCCTGTGGTTGCAGTGCATTTTTGTCTCAATGGCACAGACGGTTGTCAGACACCCTGCGGGTAGTGATGTCATGATCGACTCATGCCCCAGAGTCTAGACTCTAAAGAGACGCCTCAGCCGACAGGGATTCTTTCAAACCACCATAAGGAGAGAGCAACAGTTCTTTGTTTGGCCAAATTAACAACTCACAGCTTTAGAGATCACTATTTGAAAGTGGTAATAAAAAGTATCACTGTAAACACACACATCAAAGGAACAGTTAAAAGGTCTTAATACTTCATTCAGTATTGCTTTCATGAATATCCAATAACTGCTGAATAAGGATTACACAAGTCGTAACCTGTTTTGCTACCTGCTAGCCCCCCCCCACACACACACAAACACACATAACACCGCAAGGGACATGGTCAAATGGCCGTTCCAAGTCACAATGCACATGTGGAACATTTCTATAAACCCTCTAGCAATGGTGTCAAGCTGGCCCAGTGTCCCTTGATTGGAGATGTAACGATATGAAAATTGTGGACACAATTATCCTGATTATCATTATTATCGCGGCATTGTTGATGAATGTGCTCACAAAAGTACTTGGACACACACTGAAAAAACACCTCCATCACGTATTCCTTAGAGCAGTGTTTTTCCAACCTTTTTTGAGCCAAACAAATATATATATACACATATATATATATATACATATACACACACATATACATATATATATACAGTGGGGCAAAAAAGTATTTAGTCAGCCAGCGATTGTGCAAGTTCTCCCACTTAAAATGATGACAGAGGTTTGTAATTTTCATCATAGGTACACTTCTACTGTGAGAGACAGAATGTGGAAAAAAAATCCAGGAATTCACATAGTAGAAACTTTAAAGAACTTATTTGTAAATTATGGTGGAAAATAAGTATTTTGTCAAGCATTCCAAGCTCTCACTGATGGAAGGAGGTTTTGGCTCAAAATCTCACAATACATGGCCCCATTCATTCTTTCCTTAACACGGATCAATCGTCCTGTCCCTTCTTTATTTATTTTAAATTGCCTTTCAAATGTCTATTCTTGGTGTTGGATTTTATCAAATAAATTTCCCCCAAAAATGCGACTTATACTCCAATGCGACTTACATATGTTTTTTTACTTTTTTATTATGCATTTTCGGCCGGTGCGACGTATACTCCGGAGCGACTTATAATCCTAAAAATACAGTACACACTTGCTTTGCTAGAGAATAAGACGCGGTATCAAACACACAGAAAATCCTGCAACTTACAAATATTGGTATCGACTACTGAATTTCTGGTATCGTGAGGTTGTGAACTGTAGAAATGGCTAAAGAAAATACACTTTAAAGTGTAGTTCGGAAAAGGAGTAACACATATATGTAACAAACACAACATTTCTGCAAGTATTAAATGTTTATATACTGTATAATATACTTCAGGGTAAGGTCTAATTTAGAAAGTGGGGCCAGACAACAAATGCTAGTTTTCCAGTGTTCAGGGTAGTTAAAATGCATCTTTGAATTTGTATTTATTGAATATGTGATCAGATCAATGTGCAGGTCACGTTGCTGAATTTCCCATAAATTGTTTTCATAAATTCTATTTACTCGGGTATGCAAATGGCACCAATTTAGTGGAATACGAGTCATTTCATTATGTTGACTTATCCAATCTAACAAATCATAATAGTCTTAATAACGACAGCACACATGTAACGAATTGGAGTGAGCTTCCGAGGAATCCACATAGATGACGGAGTATGGAAGCCGATCAATAGGATTGCTGTCTAATGGTGTTATCATCAATAATACAGTGAGACAGAATTTGTTCTCTAAAATATTGAATGTCTGACACAAAAGCATGAACATGCACACACAGCACAGTACAGAGACACATTTACAGTCCACCTTCATATGTGCTGAGCAATAACATCTCAGTGCAGCTATGATTACTATTACAAAGGCTCGCCCCCACTTAGTATATTAATGTTCTAAATCAGTCTCTGTTGACAGACTATTGCCCTTTTCTCTTCTCTCACTAAAATCTATTCTGAGCCACCACTAGTAAAACAAGTCTTGTATTTCTATTTTTTATATACAGTTATGCTCTGTGCTTTTCTATGAAGATTAAAAAATGCCTGAACATAAGTGGATTGTGTTTTTTTATTGGTTTTGCATGGCTGAAGCCCTCTTGGTGGTGGAATAATTAGCAGACATGGTAAAGAGGATTTTAGATATTGGACACATAATGCAGCCTCAGCGTTTACGGTACATTAATTTTAAAAGCCCGAAACGGAGTATGATGCTAGTTAAGCAGAGAACCTTTATGACGAGGAGATATCCTATCCTTGTGTCAGCTCCATAAAATATTCCTTTGACAAGCTTTTGTGTCCTTTCCTAACATGATGATATTTATGAGAGCAGACAACAAACACAGGAGGAAATAGTTTAACTCTCAGAAAATTGCTTTGCATACTGTATATTTTAATATGCAAAGTGCAGTCGAATGGCACTCCGGTAATACTATCTTAATTTGGAACGACACCTCGCTCGGTACCCACTCTTCATATGCCAGAATATCTTATCTTACAAGGCCTGATTAATCAAGTTAGGATTCATGCATTATTGATTTAGAAACTGTCAAACAGCCAAAACCAGAAAGCCAAAGAACTACTGTATGTTCCATTTGGGGATGTTCCAATCAGGGTTTTATGCTTCTGATTCTGATACTGATCAACCATGAGTAAAATCGGCTGATATCAATACCAAGACTGATCCCATGTCCATCCATCCATCCATTTTCTTCCACTTTTCTGAGGTCAGGTTGCGGGGGCAGCAGCCTAAGCAGGGAAGCCCCGTCTTTCTTCATCCCTGCCACTTCATCCAGCTCTTCCCGGGGGATCCCGAGGTGTTCCCAGGCCAGCCGGGAGACATAGTCTTCCCAACGTGTCCCGGGTCTTCCCCGTGGCCTCCCACCGATCAGACAAGCTTGAAACACCTCCCTAGGGAGGCGTTCGGGTGGCATCCTGACCAGATGCCCAAACCACCTCATCTAGCTTTTCTCAATGTGGAGGAGCAGCGGCTTTACTTTGAGTTCTAAAGGAGATCACCGTCACCCAGCGAAGGAAACTCATTTGGGCCGCTTGTACCCGTGATCTTGTCCTTTCGGTCATGACCCAAAGCTCATGACCATAGGTGAGGATGGGAACGTAGATCGACCGGTAAGTTGAGAGCTTTGCCTTCCGGCTCAGCTCCTTCTTCACCACAACGGATTGATGCAGCGTCCGCATTACTGAAGACGCCGCACCGATCCGCCTGTCGATCTCACGATCCACTCTTCCCTCACTCGTGAACAAGACTCCGAGGTACTTGAACTCCTCCACTTGGGGCAGGGTCACCTCCCCAACCCGGAGATTGCACTCCACCCTTTTCCGGGCGAGAACCATGGACTCAGACTTGGAGGTGCCGATTCTCATCCCGGTCGCTTCGTACTCGGCTGCGAACCGATCCAGTGAGAGCTGATCACATGTATTAACTGTAAATGCTTTTATTTATTTATGGTAAGCGCTATTGACACTTTAACAATATGAACACAATATTTTAACTAGTTATTTTTCTTATTTAATACATGCAATTGTTTGAGCAAAACAAAGTAAATAGTAAACAATGGTTAAACAAAAGCAAAAACTACTATCTCTACACCTAAATCCTTAGGTTTTGGTCCCTGACGTCATGCCGTGTCCAGGGATTCCCTTAAGTTTGTAAACATTAACAAAAAACAAAACAAAACAAGAGATTTTAAGAAAACAAAAACATTGACGAGATATACCAATCTATAGACAATCTCCCAACCTTTGGGTGTCATGTGCTGACTGTGACAATGCCGACACACCAACAGTTGTGGTTACAGGGCTCAAATTTAACCACAGAAACCACGGCAACCGCTCGTCGTTTGCCGTGACGCCCCAAAAAAATCGACCAGAGGGTTAGTTATTCCGTCTATTTTTTCATTACTGAAAAACCGTCATTTATTATTGCATTTTAGCAAACAGGAAGTCAGGCGCCTGCACTCTAGCGTCATCTGGCTTGATAATCATGGCGGATTAACGACACGGACTTTGCTCTGGAGATTTCCCCTCGTAGTAAACGGAGCCAGGCGCTTGGTTTAATGTCATTTTTCCTTGCTTCCCTCCATGTGATTAAAAGCACACTGCTGTGTTTAGATGGAGACTGGTGTGGACAATATTGGAGACGGACACATTTGGCGCCACCCTAAAAGTATACAGCGAAGGAGAAAACTATTTGATGTTGCTTTTATTTTGTCAATACAGCTTCCATCGACTGCTGTGACTGAGAGTTAATGAGGTGAGGAAACATGCAAGTGGCGATGTGTTGTGAACATTGTCACAAGTAGTTTATAAAGTCTTTAGTTTGTTGACTGGGATACTCACTCGTCCTTCAGTACTAGCTCAAATGTTTTGTCATCTCATCGAATTGAACAAGGCTGTGAAGATTGTGTATTCGATGTGAGAGGTGTAACTCCTTTTTGTGTTGGCCAAACTGTTGTACTGAACCACTACGAGGCGTTGGAGAAGAACAGAACTTGTTTATTAGACTTCATCTTCATTAGCCAAACTGCTTTGTGGTTTATTTTGATATCAAAAAGTAAACGCCATGTTTTTTTACATTACAAGTGTATAGTTAATTCCTATACAACATATTTCGGCTCAGAGTCTTAATGGATCTGTCCCATTACAGCATCTACATGTACATATAAATGTACGTAACTTAAAAAAAAATAATAAACTCCCCCTATCAAAATACAAAATACGTAATATTTGTCTTTAGATATATGGATAAGGTTTATTTATTGCCTTTGGTATTAGACATTAGAAATTAAATGATGGTATTATGTTCACACTCCAACACTGCTTTACCTAACAATCAGTAATCACGATTTCAATATTGATAACAATGAAGAAATAATTTATTTTGAAGTCTAAAAATGTAACTACCTCCCCAGCAATACCTCTGCGGAACCATAGGGGTCCAGACCACTGTTAAAGACTTCTGTTCTTGACTCTTATTAATTTACTTGTTAAATTCTTGTTAAGATCTGCTTATTTTTTGTTGCTCCATGTAAACTTCTTAAAGGGGAACTGCCCTTTTTTTTATTTTTTATTTTGCATACAGTTCACAATCATTGATTTCCTCAGCACATGTATTACCATTTCCATAGCAGCGTACTTCCGAAATCCGGCAACAAATGTGTGCTCCTACTTCCGGAAACAAATGCGAATGTCTTGTAATCATGGCAGACTTGGTAACAGACAACGAAGATGACTATTTTTGGAAATTTAGGAAAGTAAACAGTGTGTGATGTACTGACATGAATTGATTAATGTGGACCCCGACTTAAACATGTTGAAAAACTTATTGGGGTGTTACCATTTAGTGGTCAATTGTACGGAATATGTACTGTACTGTGCAATCTACTAATTAAAGTCTCAATCAATCAATCAATCAATAAATCAAAAGCCATACCGTAACGTTCTTATGTTTGTCAGAGTTAGTTGGTAACGAACCCCAAGATGCAGAGAAGGAGGCAGGCATTGAATAGGGAATCATGATTTAATTAAAATACTAGAACAAGAACAAACAAAAAGCGCACATGAGGAGGATAACTAACTGAAAGAGTTAGCATGAGAGCTGGAAGATAACGAGCCTAGTGTGGAAATTAGCAGGAGAACAAGAACAAACAAAAGGGGACTAACAAAAAGCGCGCACGATGCGGATAACAAACTTGGCTATGAACAAACAAAACTGGAAGCATGGAACAAAAGACAGTAAGTTACAAACAGCTACCGAATATAGCTTACCGCAACGCTGCATTGACACGAAAAGTAGCAACGACAATAATCCAGCACAGACTGGATGGAAAGACAGGTTCAAATACTGTAGCAGCTGGCTGATTGACACCAGGTGTGGCCAGGTGCCAATCAGTCACAGCTGAGGGCACACAGCACTCAGGGATAAAATACAGGAAACAGACAAAATAAGAGCGCTGACAGGAAATACTACACACACAGAGGAAACAAAGACAAATGCAGAGGAAAAAAATAAAACATAGCCAAACTGTCAGGGACAAACCTGACAATGTTCATACGTTTGGTTTGATAACATTTTTCATTATGCATTGCACAGCTTTTATTTTTCCATCAATACACAAGCAGTAGAAAATGGATGGATGGACACAGTAATACCTACAAGGCAAAGAGTAACTCAACCCTCTTGAATAGGTTCTATCTCAGTTTGTATGCTTTGTTGAGTTTGCACAGGGTTAATATCTGGATATGGAAAGTGAGGAGTTTTTATTTACTATATTTTGTTCCATCTCAGATAGACTAAACTTAGTTTAATGGCTTTGTAGATAAACTGAGACAAATTCTAAGTTTATTGTGTTCTTGCAACTTCACCATTTTTTGTCCTCAGAATTTTCAAGTAACTAGAAGTGTTATGTCAAGAAGATTATTTGTGCTATGCACATTTTCAGAACGTCCTTGTTCTATTTGGGGCCACAGTGAAACTAAGAAAACAATCTTAAGTTGTCATAGTTGTGTTTTTATGTTATTATGCCATGATTTTACCAGTCCGGCCCACATTGGAATAGATGTTCTTCTATGCGGGTCCTGACCTGAAATGGGTTTGACAGCCCTGGTCTAAGTGGAGGTGAAAAGTGTATTTATCAACATCAGTGTTGAGGTGTGACAACCCATCTGTCAGAATGATTACACATAAACTGGCCACCTCCCCTGCGGAATAAGCGTTGGGGGATTACAGCAAAATGTGTCATGTCACTTCTTGTCATACAAAACCTTTTTTCTAAACAAATATTTCACTGATTCAATGAGGTAGGGCTGAACATAGCGTCAAAAGATCCAATGTTTTTGTGACTCACACCATTGGGGTTAAATGGAATTGATTCCAACTTACCATTTGAACGCAGTATTGTTGTGTTTCTGATCAACAACTATTCACTTCTTCTAAACACCCGGGGCCCGTACTACCCATACTAATCAATGCCTTTAACTATTTTCAATTCAGGAATCCCAGTGAGGTAAAAAAAAAGAAAAGTATACATTAAGGAACTGAAAAATATAATTTAAATAATAAAGATTTTTCCAATTTTTAAGATGCTTTGTAAGGCATTTCCTACATAAAAAAAATCTATAAAAAATGCAATTTAAATAAATGAGTCATAGGGCTAGTGTTTTCATGTAGGAAAAGATCAATTTGAATTTCCAAATAAATTTAAGAATAATGACATAATTATGTTAACAAATATTGTAATTGTAAAAACTCAAATGTTTTGTTAAAGTAGTGCGTCACTTAGTGTATGGACGGGTACCTTTGACATTTGAATCTATTAGGTAGCAGTCGGGGGGAATAAAATATATAAAAATATTTTTTTTCATTAGTATGTATCACAATATGAATAAAATCACTATTTATGTCATATTTGCTATACCACGTTGGGGTGGTATAGCTCGGTTGGTAGAGTGGCCGTGCCAGCAACTTGGGGGTTGCAGGTTCGATTCCCACTTCCGCCATCCTAGTCACTGCCGTTGTGTCCTTGGGCAAGACACTTTACCCACCTGCTCCCAGTGCCACCCACACTGGTTTAAATGCAATTTAGATATTGGGTTTCACTAAGTAAAGCGCTTTGAGTCACTAGAGAAAAGCGCTATATAAATATAATTCACTTCACTTTACTTAAATATAACTATGCTGGTGTGGAGGGGGGGTGTGGTCTGCGGGCCTGCCACAGAGCGGGTGTGTAAGGACCGTCCTCAAAGCCAGCGGCAGGTGAGTAGATTGCCCAACTGGTATTAGTCGCCTTTATTAGCAGCATCCGGACGAGACATGCTTTTGGAGTTGGAGCGAGAGAGAGACACGCTGGAGAGCAGCACGAGAGACCGGGACTGAAAAGTCGAGTGAGATTGCGGAAGCATGGACACAATAAAACATTGTTGAATCCTGAATACTAGGCTCTCGTGCAAGTGTGTGGTGATCAGAAAAACCCACTAAAGGGTAACCTCTGCAGCTAGTTAGACATGAGAGACATCAGGTTATTTTTGATGGAAATGTGATGTTTTGAACACGATTAATCCACTAGAGAACATGATATAAGTGTGTCAGATAACAGGTTCTACTGTATGTACAGTGTCTTACCGTATATTTACACACAATGCCAATATTATTTAAACTGTAGTTTTGCTCACAGCTCTTTATGTCTATATGTATGTATGTATATGTAAGTCACATGCACAAGTGCGGAAGACTTGAGTGTCAATCACCCCTTTCGTACACGTCCATGCACACATGCAGAAACACACTGCTCGAGGCATTGTGCTATGCAACAATTTACATAGTAAAATGTTCAACATTATCTCATGTGTTAAACTGTATTTAACGACACATGACACGCACGGGCAGTTAAACCAACATAATCCTCATTTAAAAGTCGTCTTTTTTAAACAGGATGTACCAGTGTTGGTGCTGGGAATTTTAAAAATGGGGTCCTAAGACCGCATCAAGTCATGAAAATGGGTTCCCCCAGTAAATTTTTAGGGTCCCACTTTTGTAGGCGTTTTGAAAACAAATGATAAATGTATGCATTATCCCACAGACCCGAACACCACACAACTTTGCGTTGATAACAGTCTGGATGGTTCGCTTCTCCTTTGGTCCGGATGACACGATGTCAAATATTTCCCCAAAAATTTGAAATGTGAACTCGTCAGACCACAGAACACTTTTCCACTTTGCATCAGTCCATCTTAGATGATCTCGGGCCCAGAGAAGCCGGCGGCGTTTCTGGATGTTGTTGATAAATGGCTTTCGCTTTGCATAGAAGAGCTTTAACTTGCACTTACAGATGTAGTGACGAACTGTATTTAGTGACAGTGGTTTTCTGAAGTGTTCCTGAGCCCATGTGGTGATATCCTTTAGAGATTGATGTCGGTTTTTGATACAGTGCCGTCTGAGGGATGGAAGGTCACGGTCATTCAATGTTGGTTTCAGGCCATGCCGCTTACGTGGAGTGATTTCTCCAGATTCTCTGAACCTTTTGATGATATTATGGAGCGTAGATGTTGAAATCCCTAAATTTCTTGCAATTTCACTTTGAGAAACGTTGTTCTTAAACTGTTTGACTATTTGCTCACGCAGTTGTGGACAAAGGGGTGTACCTCGCCCCATCCTTTCTTGTGAAAGACTGAGCATTTTTTGGGCAGCTGTTTTTATAGCCAATCATGGCACCCACCTGTTCCCAATTAGCCTGCACACCTGTAGGATGTTCCAAATAAGTATTTATTGCCACCTTTCCCAACTTCTTTGTCAGGTGTTGCTGGCATCAAATTCTAAAGTTAATGATTATTTGCAACAACAAAAAAAGTTTGAACATCAAATATGTTGTCTTTGTAGCATATTCAACTGAATAAGGCTTGAAAAGGATTTGCAAATCATTGTATTCTGTTTATATTTACATCTAACACAATTTCACAACTCATATGGAAATTGCTGAAAGGATTTAGTAGAGAACATCGACGATGAAGTTCGCAACTTTTGGTCGCTAATAAAAAAGCCCTGCCTTTACCGGAAGTAGTGCGCGTGATGTCACAAGTTGCAGGGCCCCACATATATTCACATTGTTTATAATGGGAGCCACCAGCAGTAAGAGCAATTGGGACCAAGAAAGCGACAATTTTCCCATTAATTTGAGCGAAGATGAAAGATTCGTGAATTAGGATATTGATAGTGAAGGACTAGTATAAAAAAATAATAATAAATAAATAAAAGCGACGGCTCCGGGCGGCGGCAGTGTGAGCGTTTCAGATGTAATTAGACACATTTACTAGGATAATTCTGGAAGATCCCTTATCTGCTTGTTGTTTTAATAGTGTTTTATTGAGATTGTGAAGATTTTAAAGACATACCTTGAGGGCGGATGGCTGCGGTGAACACGCAGTGACTCAGAGAGAAGCCGAGGAGCCAAGCTCACAGCTGCCGTTTTTGACAGCTGCTGCAGTACGACGAATAATCCAATGATGTCTCCGGTAAGATATATATCACAATTTCCCCACGCAAAAACATGCTGGTTGACGTAGAGAAAACATGTTCGCTTGACCGCTCTGCTTCACAACAAACAAAGAAACACCGCTTTCCATCAACAGCATTGTTCTTTATAGTCTCCGTTATTAAATGAACAAATTGCAAAAGATTCAGCAACACAAATGTACAGAATACTGTGTAAATATGCGATTAAAGCAGACGACTTTTAGCCGCTAGTGGTGCAGCGCTAATATTTCCTGACAGTCAATGACGTCACGCGTCATCATTCCGCGACGTTTTCAACAAGAAACTCGCGGGAAATTTAAAATTGCAATTTAGTAAACTAAAAAGGACGTATTGGCATGTGTTGCAATGTTAATATTTCATCGTTGATATACAAACTATCAGACTCCTTGGTCGCTAGTAGTGGCTTTCAGTAGGCCTTTAAGAAAAGAAAATGTACTTTGTTTACAAGTTATTTCCACAATTTCAGGGGCCACACAAATTGATACGGCGGGCCAGATCTGGCCCCCAGGCCTTGAGTTTGACACCTGTGCTTTAGAACCTAATTACCCGGATGTGAAACTGAAGAAGTAGAGCTCATGTCAACAACAAGTAGAAGCATGTTTCAGGCAGGATGTAGACCAGGATGTGACTTTTTAAAACGTCCAGATGAGCCAAATCCACCAACTGGCTCCAAAGCCAGATAAGGAAAACGTGGGCAGAGTAAAAAACAAAAATATCCACAACTTGCCATTGCGAGAAATTCCTCCGTGACAATTATATCAACGTGGAGCCGAACCACACCGTCTATTCGTCTTCCGCACGTCCGCCGTTGAATAAAACTTTGTCAACATTCATGTATCCCTGCGCGACTAAAACACTCCACTCCTTCGTGAAAACTGACACAAACATTACCTTTGAACTGCAGGGAGTTGTTGATTCGTATTGTCACCGTTCCGCTGATGGACTCCCCCGGACTGTAAACCACCTTGTTGTTGGCGAAAGTGATGTCAAATTGTTGAAGTTTGCCCATGACGGCGCTCCGCTACTCCGCTACTCGCCTTGGGGACGCGATGCTTGGCTCACCTGCTGCTGGGAGTATCAGGGGGGTCATACGGGTGTCGACCATATCGATACGACGAGTCGCACTGGGTCGATACGCGTGTGAGGATATTGATATCTGTTTGTCTGTTTATTTTCAACACTGTACAGTCGTGTTCAGAAGTTTGCATACACTTGTAAAGAACATAATGTCATGGCTGTTTTGACTTTCCTATCATTTCTACAACTCTTATTTTTTGTGATAGAGTGATTGGCAGACTTGACAACCTTGAGGCCTCCGATTTCGGGAGGTGGGGATGGAAGGTAGGGGGGCGTGGTCAGGGGTGGGGCGTGGTTGGAGGCGTGGTTAAGAGGGGAGGAGTATATTCACCACTAGATTCATAGATTCACCAAGTCCATCCATTTCTACCGCTTATTCCCTTTTGGGGTCGCGGGGGGCGCTGGCGCCTATCTCAGCTACAATCGGGCGGAAGGCGGGGTACACCCTGGACAAGTCGCCACCTCATTGCAGGGCCAACACAGATAGACAGACAACATTCACACACTAGGGACCATTTAGTGTTGCCAATCAACCTATCCCCAGGTGCATGTCTTTGGAGGTGGGAGGGGCCTATCCCCAGGTGCATGTCTTTGGAAGTGGGAGGGGCCTATCCCCAGGTGCATGTCTTTGGAGGTGGGAGGGGCCTATCCCCAGGTGCATGTTTTTGGAAGTGGGAGGGGCCTATCCCCAGGTGCATGTCTTTGGAAGTGGGAGGGGCCTATCCCCAGGTGCATGTCTTTGGAGGTGTGAGGAAGCCGGAGTACCCGGAGGGAACCCACGCATTCACGGGGAGAACATGCAAACTCCACACAGAAATATCCCGAGCCTGGATTTGAACCCAGGACTGCAGGACCTTCGTATTGTGAGGCAGACGCACTAACCCCTCTGCCACCGTGAAGCCGATTCACCAAGACAAGTATTTCATATATATATATATATATATATATATATATATATATATATATATATATATATATATATATATATATATATATATATATATATATATATATATATATATATATATATATAAGAAATACTTGACTTTCAGTGTTCATTTAATTACACATTTACACACACATAACACTCATCTACTCATTGTTGAGTTAAGGGTTGAATTGCCCATCCTTGTTTTTCTAACCATATGCATATACAGTAGATGGCAGTATTGTCTTGCTTAAGAGTGTCACAACATTGCTGTTTACGGCAGACGAACTGCTTTACGGTAGATGAAAACGGACTGCTGTTGTTGTGTGTTGTTACCACGCTGGGAGGAGTTAATGAAACTGCCTAACAATAAACCCACATAAGAAACCAAGAACTCGCCCTCGATCGTTCTACAGTTATAACGTCATTGGGCAGACACGCTCTTTGTACACGTCACTCAGGTCTGCATGGAGCTGGAGGGGGCGTGGCCTCCAGCTCCGCCTGAATTTCGGGAGAAAATTTGTCCCGGGAGGTTTTCGGGAGAGGCGCTGAATTTCGGGAGTCTCACGGAAAATCCCGGAGGGTTAGCAAGTATGGTGATTGGTGTCAGAGTTGTAGACAAACCCCAAGATGCAGAGAAGGAAGGAGGCCTTTTACAGGAAAACATGATTTGATTTAAAACACTAAGACAAAAACAAACAAAGGGTACAACGAAAAGCGCGCACAAGGCGGATAACAAGCAAAAAGGCCTAGTGTAGAAGCTAGCAGGTATCGAGCAAGAAACAGAAGTTGTACTTATAATATGAAAACAAACTTGGAAGCAGGTAACAAAAAACAATAAGCTACCAACCACTATTAAATATAGCTTACCGCAACGCTGCATTGACACAACATGATACAACACGACACGACAGGTAGCAACGACAAGAGCGACAATAATCCAGCACTGACTGGAGGACAGTCAGTGCTTCACAATACGAAGTTCCTGCAGTCCTGGGTTCAAATCCAAGCTCGGGATCTTCCTGTGTGGAGTTTGCATGTTCTCCCCGTGAATGCGTGGGTTCCCTCCGGGTACTCCGGCTTCCTCCCACCTCCAAAGACATGCACCTGGGGATAGGCCCCTCCCACCTCCAAAGACATGCACCTGGGGATAGGTTGATTGGCAACACTAAATGGTCCCTAGTGTGTGAATGTGAGTCTGAATGTTGTCTGTCTATCTGTGTTGGCCCTGCGATGAGGTGGCGACTTGTCCAGGGTGTACCCCGCCTTCCGCCCGATTGTAGCTGAGATAGGCTCCAGCGCCCCTCGTGACCCCAAAAGGGAATAAGCGGTAGAAAATGGATGGATGACTGGAGGACAAAAGCAGGTACAAATAGGAGTGGGCTGATTGACGCCAGGTGTGGCCAGGTGCCAATCAGCCAAAGCTGAGGGGAAAAAGCGCTCAGGGAGAAACACAGGAAACAGACAAAATAAGAGCGCTGACAGGGACTAAAAACAGGAAATACTAAACACACACAGAGGAAAAACTAAAACACAAACTGTCAGTAGCAAGCCTGACAATTGGAGCACGTACTTGTTGGTCACAAAAAACATTCATTAACTTTTATGAATTTATTATGGGTCTACTGAAAATATGAGCAAATCTGCCGGGTCAAAAGTATACGTACAGCAATGTAAATACACAGAACTTTCCTCTATAAGGTCTTATCTTTGTCCATGTGATGTCAGATGAAACCGAAATTGAGCTTTTGGGCCACAATACCCAGCAATATGTTTGGAAGAGAAATGGTGAGGCCTTGAATCCCAGGAATACCAAACCTACCATCAAGCATGGTGGTGGTAATATTATGCTCTGGGCCTGTTTTGTTAACAATGGAACAGGTGCTACGAAGGTCCTAAATTCAATCCGGGGCTCGGGATCTTTCTGTGTGGAGTTTGCATGTTCATTCCGGCTTCTTCCCACCTCCAAAGACATGCACCTGGGGATAGGTTGATTGGCAACACTAAATTAGCCCTAGTGTGTGAATGTTGTCTATTAGGGATGCACCGATTAATCGGTAACCAAATATATTTGGCAGAATATGGCAAAAAAAGCCACATTCGGCCTTCGGTGGAATGAGTTAAAAACAAGGCCGAATAGTGGCGTGTGACGCAATTTTTTGAGGCGGTGGCGCAATCAACCAACGTGCAGTGACGTTGGGATATGTTGTGTACCTGTATAAGTGTATGAGGTTACAAGCACACACTTATTGAGATTTAGTGGGGCCTCTGTTTACATTATTAGCCTGTTGTGTAGGCTACCTGTATAAGTGTATGAGGTTACAAGCACACACTTATTGAGATTTACTTGAGCCTTCTGTTTACATTATTAGCCTGTTGTGTAGGCTACCTGTATAAGTGTATGAGGTTACAAGCACACACTTATTGAGATTTAGTGGAGCCTTCTGTTTACATTATTAGCATATCTACTGTGGCTAAGCAGACTTTTGCCAAAAGGACAATAATTCATTTGTTGTGGGTTTATCCACTTTAAAGCACTTTATTTTTTTTTGGAATGCATGTTTTGTTTGAAGGCCTAATATAAATGAAAAACTTTGTGCTTCTTTTGAAAAGCAAAGGCTACTGGAATATTAAAAAGATGTCAATATTCAATAAAACAAATACTTTATTTGAAAAACATGTCTAAATATTTATTCTAGGCTATTTATGCAATATTTAAAAAATTGTGAAAAACTGCATTCATTATTCGGTATTCGGCCTTCGGCCAAGCGTTTAAATTTTATTCGGCTGGAATGAGGTGGCGACTTGTCCAGGGTGTAACTTGCCTTCCGCCCGAATGCAGCTGAGATAGGCTCCAGCAACCCCGAAGGGAATAAGCGGTAGAAAATGTTTGGATGGATAAATGTTTGGAGGAGAAAAGGTGAGGCCTTGAATCCCAGGAACACCATACCTACCGTCAAGCATTGTGGTGGTAGTATTATGCTCTGGGCCTCTTTTGCTGCCAATGGAACTGCTGCTTTACAGAGAGTAAACTGGACAGTGAAAAAGGAGGATTACCTCCAAATTCTTCTGGACAATCTAAATCTGTGCCCAAGGTTGGGTCTTGGGCACAGTTGGGTGTTCCAACAGGACAATGACCCCAAGCACACCTCAAAAGTGGTAAAGGTATGGCTAAATCAGGCTAGAATTAAGGTTTTAGAATAACTTTCCCCAAGTCCTGACTTAAAGGTATATATTATTTTTATATTATACGATAATTTCACTTTGTCCTGGGTGTGTTGCCACAGTCAGGAAGTAGTCTTTGCCAGTAAATTGACTGTGACAGTCTTGTCTTTTGTTGAGTCCTACAAAGTGTTTATACAGTAAGCATTGTATTTATTAAACAACAGCTGTTTGTGACGTGCATCTCAGTTGTAGTTTTTATGACCAAATTCGGAGATGTTGATTTCACAAAATCAGCAGCATGCATGTCATATATATTGTAAATTAGCATCGAGCTCGGGC